>NW_007247082.1:94984-121627 GCF_000164805.1 Carlito syrichta
CCACAACGCCCCTGACCAGCAGGAAGTAGCCAGAAAGAGTAACGACGCCCCTCCCCATAAGAACAGAAAAGGTGGGAATGAAGGGTGCAGGAAGCGACCAGAGGGACGGCTCCCAAAATAGGACCGAGCATGGTGAGGACACACCAGACAACAAAGGCCCTAGGTCCCGGTTTCTGTGAGCACAATTTCCCGTGCACACGAATTTCAAACCTGCAAGCTTCCAATCCTTAGCCAGCTTTGATATGCGTCCAATAGGACAATAACACGGCATCGGCCCCACCCTACTCCCAAGCAGCTCCTCCAATAGAAACATAGCATGGCCCCTTCCGGCCCCTGTCAGGCTAATAAATACAGCCTACTCCCTGCAACTCTCTCTTGGTCTCTCTTTCTCTCTCTCTCTGTTGCTCTCTCCCTCTCTGCCTCTCTGCAGCTCTCTCCCCACCTCTCTCCCCACCTCCCTCCCACTTCCTCTCTCTCTCTCTCTCTCCACAGACCCTTTCCCTTTTTCCCTTGTAACCGCCGCTTTAATAAATCTCTTGGCCTTAAACGGGTGAGGAGTTGTTACTGGCGCCGACTTCTTTCACTAGGTGAAAAAAGTCAGATACAGAGGAACAAATAGTGCATGATACCACTTATAAAGGGAAACTCATAGAAGCAGAGAGTGAAATGGTGGTTTTCAGGAGCTGAGGGAGGGAAAAACAAGTAGGTATCAGTCAGTACAAATTTCAGTTACATAAGAAAAATAAGTCCTAGATTTCTAGTTTACAGCATGCTGTTTATAGTCAATACTATTATATTTTATACTTAAAAGTATAATAGGGAGTTAAGTCTTCTTACCAGAAAGAAAGAATAATAATAAATAAGAAGGCAGGAGAAAACTTTTGGGGGTTATTGGTAGATTTATGGCACAGATTGTGGTAATGGTTTCACAGGTATATACCTATCTCCAAGTCTACTCCCAAGCTGTATACATTAAATATGTACTTTTTTTTTTTAGTTGGAGTCTCACTCTATCATCCAGGTTGGAGTGCAGTGACACACTCACAGCCACCCCAGCATCAATCCGCTGGACTCCAGGGATCCTTCTGCCTCAGTCTTCCAAGTAGCCAGAACTACAGACAGTCACCACCATGCCTGTCTAATTTTTTTTTTTTTAATTGTAGAGATGATGTCTCACCATATCGCCCAGGCTGATCTCAAACCACGGCTCAGGCAATCCTCTTGCCTCAGCCTCCCAAAGTGCTGGAATTACAGGCTTGAGCCACCACTCTCATCCTGTACAATTCTTTGCATGTCAATCATACCACAATCGATTAGAAAGAAAGTCACTGGGCTCGGTGACTCAGCCTGTAATCCCATGCCTTTGGGAGGCTGAGGTGAGTGGATTGCCTGAGCCCAGAGGTTCGAGACCCGCCTGGGCAATTTGGTGAGACCTCATCTCTACAATAAATCAAAAAATCAGCCAGGCGTGGTAGCACATGCCTGTAATTCTGGCTACTCGGAAGCCTGAGGTGGAAGGATCGCCGGAGCCCAGCAGGTCGAGGCTGCGGTGGCTGGGAGTGGCCACTGCACTCCAGTCTGGGCGACAGAGTGAGACTCCAACTCAAAAAAAAAAAAAAAAGAAAGAAAGTCTATTTCAGTTTTCATAAGACATTGATATGTTTATAGAATCCTAAGAAATCCACATGAAAACTATTAGAAGAAATAACTAATAAATGAATTCAGTAAGGTATCAGGATCCACGATCAATGTATAAAAATCAGATGTACTTCCATACTTTAGCAATTATCTATCTGAATATAAAATTAAGCAAACGATACCACTTACAGTAGCATGAGAAAGAATAAAATTCCAATAAATAACAAACATTTCAGACTTGTACACTGTAAACTATGAAATACTGTTGAAAGTAATTAAATAAAATAAATGACTGGAGAGGCAACCCAGGTTCATTGAATCAAAGACTTAATATGAATTAACATAGCAATGCTATCAATACTGATTTACAGATTCAGTGAGATCCCTGTAAAAATGCCAACTAGTTTTTGCAGTAATTGTCAATTCTATGCTAAAATTCAAATGGATCCAGAATAGACCAAAAATGTTGAAAAGGAACAAGAAATTGAGATGACTTAGTGTTTCTGATTGTAAAACTTACTATAACAGTTGCAATGTTCAACACAGCGTTGTACTGGCATTAGTATAGATACATAGATTAATGCAATAAAATTGAGAGTCCTGTAGTACACATTTAAGTTTATGGTCAATTGAGTTGTGACAAAGAATGCCAGGACAATTCAATGGGGAACTAAAAAGTCAGTTAAAATATAAAATAGTTCTGGCACAAATGGATATCCACATTCAAAAAACAAAAGAAAACAAGACATTTGAACACCTATCTCGAACCAAACTTCAAATTTATTTAAAAAAAAAAAACAAGAAAAAATTATCAATATACTTACTTATTAGGAAAATAAAAATAAAAACTACAATGTGCTATCACTTCACACACTCCAAAATGACTTTTAAAAAAGATAAGAGAATAACTAGTATTGGCAGAACATATAGGAATTGGAACTCTCATACATTTCTTGTGAACATTTAAAGTGGTAAAGTCAATTTGAAAGCAATTTGTTAGTTTCCAAAAATGTGAAATATAGTTACATAATACAGCAGTTGTATTCTTAGGGATGTACCTAAAAGAAATGAAAGAAAGGGGACAAACCCTTTAGGTCCCCTTCCAATGTGGGAGCTTTTCTGTTCTCTCAATAAATCCTGCTTTCTCATACACTCAAAAAGAAATGTATCCACACAAAAACTTGTACATAAATGTTCATAGTAGAATGATTAGTAGTAGCCTGAAGTGGAAACAATCTAATGTATGCTAATTGAAGAAAGAATAAAAAAGTTCCATATTCATATGTTGGAATATTATTCATCAATAAAATGACAATAAAGAACTGATGCATGTTACAACACAAATGGTCATTTAAAACATTATGCTAAGTAAAAGAAGCCAGTAAAAAAAAGAACAAATATTGTATGACTCCATTTATTAAAAAAAAAAAAAACCAGGAAAAGCAAATTAAAAGTAAGATAAGAAATCCTTACACTAGAATAGCTATATTTAGAAAGACTGATAGAACCAAATGTTGGAAAACATGAGGCATAAGCAATCACTGCTGGTGATGTGGAAGTTGCTTTAGCAATTGCATATAATGGTAAAATACACCTAACACATGGTACAGCTTAACTCCTTAGTATTCATTCAAAATAAATTGCTGAACCCAGCTAGCTAGTCATCATACTTTAAAAACCCTTGACAATCAGAGTAACTTATGTTAGCCTCAAACAGTTCCAATGGCCGAGGTAAACTGTATCCTGGTCTGCTGGCTCCTCAAGCTGTGCCTACAGAAACTTCAGGAGTGCACAGAGACTTATTTCAAATGGTGTCCAGGGGAGTTTGCTTAGGTGTTCTATTTTTTCCCCATATTGTATTCAGGCGCTTGACTTGCTAATACAAACAAAATAATTTTCTTTTGAAATATGGCATCTTTATTCATTGGTTTGATAAATTGTGAGACAGGGCTTTGCAATTCAGTAAAAATAGTGGAAATAAAGATTTATGCATGTTGGAGTTCTAGAACTATCTAGCAAGAGGATGGGAAGTGAGGGAGCAGAGAGAGCCCTATTGATGGCAACACTAATTCTCTAAAATTCTCTTTTTATGGCTTGTAAGCCATGTCTCAAATAAAGTAAATAATTTTTTGCTTTTATTAGTAGTAATTGTTCTGTATATACATTTTCCTTATAAACTTCTTAATAATGAAGAATTGTCAATTACCAAAATCATATTTTAATATTATTATATTAATTCATCAATTTCACTTTTTAAAAAATAATGACCATATTTCATAGATAATAAGTTCAAGAAAAAATTTAAATATTACATAAACCTCCTTAAATTATATGCAAATTTTAGAACACAGGTTGATATAGTTGTTCTTTGTATCTATAGGGAGATCAGTTGCAGGACCTTCCCATGGATGCTAAAGTCTGCAGATGTTCAGGTCTTTTTGGCATGGTATTTTCATACAAATGATACATATCTTCCTGTATACATTAAATCATCTTTAGATTACTTATAATGCCTAATGCAATATAAATATTTTATAAATTGTTGTTACATTGTATTTTTATTTGCTTTTGGTTAGTTCTGTTCTGTTTTTTCTTTAGAATATTTTTGATCCAAGATTGGTTGAATTTTCAGGTGTGTTTCTAAGAATATAAAGGGATGATTGTATCAAAATAGCGTGGAAAACACTTGTATTTGATATTATTTGCTCAAACAGACAATAAATATTGGCCTAGGGTTATGAATGTATACCAACAAATAAGTGGACCCAGTACATTTTTAAAGTAAATGAGTGACTAAAGTCGATCATGTTTTCTGAAACCAGCATGTTTCTTTGTTCTTGTAGCAGAAGAAACTCTGTTGCTCAGTACAGTTGAAAATGCTGGCAGCAGATATAGCAGCTTTAGTCCTTGACACCCACAATAATCTGAATGTTGAAATTTTGTCCTCTGAGATGTTATCCAAACCAATGATCTTCCTGGAGATGATGAAACAGTCATATTTGGCTAAATAACTCCAGGACAAAAATTTCTAGGAAAAGGAGAACATCCAAGGTGAAATCCACCAGTACTAATTCCATTTACCTGTGCTCTGGAATAACTGATATACACCAAATAGAGCTGCAGAAAAGACCGCGAAACACAGGAATTGAACACTTGTTGACATCCAAATATAAAGACATTGAGATCTATACCTTAAAACAGAGAAAGTTGGAATTTACAAAGAGGAACACAGGAATGTGGGGTTTCAGCAGCAGAAGAGCAACAGTATGAAAAAACAGGAGTCATTGCCCACTCAACCTAGATAGGGCTCAGGTTGTGAATTCGGTTTGCAAGTGGTGGCAGGTAATAGTGAGATTGAATTTAGATTGATCAGGGTTCAGAGGAGTTTCCTTTTCTAGTACTCATCACCTAATCTAGCACAAAATTAATCTGACTGGAGAGACTTGAAAGAGGCTTTAGGATTACTGGGAATTCTGAGGATTTGGGGTTTGTACAGAAGTAACTCTGGCAACACTAGGTTGATTGGGAAAAAAATAAAGTTGAATTGCCTTGGATCCACAGATTCTGAGAGCTGGAAGAGCCTAGAATTTTAAATGGTGCAGGAAACACACTTTATACCCCTCAGCTTGAATTACCCTTCCAAGAGTCTCATTTCCAAAAGCTAAACAGAGATCATTAAAATGTTTTTCCATATATTACCAAAGTATGTAACTATAAAATAATTATCTTTGATGTATATCACCTTCTAAAGAGGAAAGGTCAAAAAATGTATAAAGTTTAAGTAACTAGAGATATAGTTAGAGAAGTTGGTGGAGTATACTTACAATCTCAAATCTCTTAAAGATTTTCATAAGGAAAACAGAGAAGACTTACTCTTTGAGTTGCCAGAATTATAATTGGAAAATATATGTAGAAATAATTTGATAAACAAAAGGAATTAATTTCCTATAGTCACTATGGGACTGGCTATCTCATGACTAAATGATCTTTAACATGAAGGTGTCCAAGCACAAAGTTGAAGACAAATACTGGAAATAATAGCATAAGAATAGATCCCCCTTTTTTCAGTCTAAGTTCTGAATTAACTGAGAAAATAAAACTAAATAAGAAAGCAGGAGACCAAAATACTACCTTTATAAACGATAAAATCCTGGTATTTGAGAGGATTGAATCAATTTCTATGGGCCTCTGAACACTAAATCTAGGAATCAGGCAGACCTGTTTATCCCATCACTGGAAGTCTTAGTCTACCAGTGTTTCCACTCCATGATGGGATATGTCCAAGAGCAGTTCAGAGCATGTGTTCTTTGTGGGCTGTCTGACTCCCAGGAGAGGGATCTGTGGCTGTCTCCATGGGAGAAAGGAAAGGAGCAATCTTTAAAAAACATTTCTACTCCCACTTTCATGAGGTTATTCCACAGGTCCAAATTTTAGATCTCTTCCTTTGAGAGTTCAACTGGGACAACTGCAAACACAAGATTTATCCCCAGAAAGCTCTTATTCCTAAACCCATGCCCAAAGAGTAACTTACTTTTTTTATTGCCCAAATTCTAAACTAATTGCGGAGTATACAAAAGATTAAGGTATCTTACAGATTAACATACCTTCTTTGTAAGTCAGTGGTATTGAATAAAGTAGCTTATGTTGGTGGGTGAGAGGACAATCTAATGATGAGCCCCAGCATTAGGCTAGCTTACCTACCCAATTACAGAACATGATGGCCTGCGCCCATAGAGACAGAGATTTGACTGCTAAACTTATCCCACATGGCATAAAGCAGTCGAGAGTAATTTAGTGGGTTGCCTATTTCTTAGATGGGAAGAAGTTTGGGGAATATACAAACTCAGTCACTGATATCAAATTTATACCATGGAAGCGTGGTGAGGAATAAACGAAGAGACAGAGAAAAGTCAGGGGCATTACTCTAATAAAGCTTCTTTCACAAAAAAGTAAACCTCAGCAGTTGAAAAACACAGCCCTCATCATCACCACCACCCTATTCCCGTTCTTCTCCATCATGCCCCAGTATTAACACTTAAATCATTCCTATTGACCCATTGCTATAAATAGGTTATAAAACATATTTATGTACATTAACTGTCATCTGTATCTCTGGTTATCTGGCAAGAAATAATTCCTACAAGTGTGAAATTATTGGGCCAGCAATTTTAAATTATTTGTACATATTGTCCAGTTGTTTTTCAGAAAGGATGAAGATATTTACTTTCCCACTACCACTAAATCACCACATTGTATTACAATATGAGAAGAAATAAACCTTTACTGTGTTGAGTTAGTGGAGTAAGAGCAGTGTTCAGTGCTTTACAATGTAAACTCAGCTGCAGTCCAAAGAAACAGGAATTATTTTAACATTACTTCAAAGAGGCAAAAACTGAATCTTTTTTTCTCTTATTTTTTATTTTAAAAATGTGGGATACAATTCAGGGTTAAGTACATAAGTGGTCACTGTACAGGTAAAGTGTGGATTCCCTTATTGGTGTTATGTGCCCCCCACTTCCCCTGGTATGTCACACTACTGCCCAAAAACTGAATCTTAATGAGGTTAAGGTACCTGTTGGGAGTCATACCCCTGACAAGTAGCTGAGTGGACACTCAAATTTAGGTTTCTCTGGCTCACTCACCATACTCTGTATCACAATTGAATTTGTTTCAGCCTAACTTAATTCCTATGCTTGCTGCCCAGAAAAACCAAAATTGACTACAGCCATTATAATGGAGAAAGGGTCTAATATCACAAAAGAGCTGAGCAAGTAGGGCTGGAAATATTTACTCAGTTCTACTTCCTCGAAAATTCAGAAGATAAAGTTTCTTTCTTTTTTTTTTTTTGAGTTGGAGTCTCACTCTGTCGCCCAGACTGGAGTGCAGTGGCCGTTCCCGGCCACCGCAGCCTCGACCTGCTGGGCTCCGGCGATCCTTCCGCCTCAGCCTTCCAAGTAGCCGGAATTACAGGCATGCACTACCACGCCCAGTTGATTTTTTGATTTATTGTAGAGATGAGGTCTCGCTGCCCAGGCGGGCCTCGAACCCGCGGGCTCAGGCAATCCACTCACCTCAGCCTCCCAAAGGCGCGGGATTACAGGCTGAGTCGCCAAGCCCGGCTAAGATAAAGTTTCTTAAGGGAACTTGGTGGACGGAAGGATGGGGGCTGTTGATGATATGGTGGGGTGTTGAGAATGTCTTCCTGGTGGTCACAGCGTTGCAGTCACCGGGCTGCCCTGCCAGCCTGGGACCCACATGGGGTCCAAGAACAGGTCCAAGGGTATAATGGCACTGAACCCCACAAGGTGACCTAGGGGTGCCTAATAGCCATGGAGCCCTGAGGAATGTTACAGCTCTTAGCTCTCCTATTTATGGCTTATGCTTGGAAAATTCCTGGTCAGGAAAGGTTACAGCTCTCTTTTTCTTGATGAATCCCAGGTTCTTGTTTCACGACTGAGAAAATTAAGGGTCAAGGACACCAAAGGGCGAGTAAGTCAGAGTTCATTTAGAAACGCAAATGTTAGCAACTCTGACAGCAAGAGGGAGGCTGAGAGGGGACCCAAGTGGGTTGTGGGGCCCCCAAGTGGGTTGTGGAGCCCCCAAGAGGGTTGCTGGGGCCCAGAGATCCACGGAGGCCTGGCTGGAGTATCTATATGGTACTTGGGGGTGTGCTGATTGGTTGATAATAGAGACTGAAAATACATTAACTTAATTGGTCAGTAGTAAGGACTAAAATGTGGTATGATAGTGTAAAGGGCCAAAGAGGAGGAGATTGAAAAAGGGCCAATTAAGAAAAGGTGTGTGAAAAAGAAAGTGAGCAAAAAAGTAATGTGTGTGACTTGTCTGGAGCCTACAGCTAGCAGCTGTTTCTCCAGATAAAATGGAGTCCTACCGGAGACCCACCCTAGTCTGTCTGCCTAACTGGCTTCTTGCTTACTCCTCTCTCATTAGAACCAGTAGAAGACTTCCTGGTGTTGGGGGGCAGTGAAGGGGTTGGAGGGGTGGGGAGACGATGGTGGCCCACCAGAGTACAAAGTCAAAAAATTCTTAAATACCATTCTTGGTTTTTAAAATAAATGTTATCTATAAAGCAAATCCCATGACCCTCAGGTACTACTCCCTAGGCTGTGAGCCATTATGGAGGTGGTGGAGGAGGAAGGAGTGGGGGGAGGTGGAGTCCCTAGAGATGGCAGCCACTTTTGTCCTCTAGCAGTCTTAGGTCTGTTGTTTAAAAGAGAATATGTTGACCATCTTTGCCTCTCCTCCAAGTAATTTTATATAGGTGGTTTAAGTTTGAAAAAAGATTTAGAGATGTCATGATGGTTTAAAGTCACAAGAAGGCCAGGCACAGTGGCCCAAACCTGTAATCCCAGCACTTTGGGAGGCTGAGGCAAGAGGATTGCCTGAGCCCAAGGGTTCGAGACCAGCCTGAGCAACTTGGTGGGACCACATCTCTACAATATATCAAAAAACTAGCCAGGTGTGGTAGGGCACGCCTGTAGTTTTGGTTACTTGGAAGGCTGAGGCGGACGGATCATCTGAGTCCAGCGGGTCAATGTGGGGTGGCTGTGAATGTGCCACTGCACTCCAGCCTGGGTGACAGAGTAAGACTTGGATTCAAAAAAAAAAAATAAAGTCACATGAGATATAATAGGTGAAGGAGTTAAGGATATGCCACCCCAAAATATGCCATTTTGACATGTTAATTACCTCAACATATGTGTACAATTGTCATCTTGGTAGAGCAATTTATATTCCTCTGGTTATATATCCAGGAGTGGGATTTCTGGGTAGAATGGTAGCTCGACTTTTTGGTTCTTTGAGATATTGCTACACTGCTTTCCATAAAGGATGAACTAGCTTACATTTCCCCCAACAGTATAGAAGCATTCCTTTTTCTCTGCAGCCTCACAAGCACCTGTTGTTTTTTCACTTTTTAATAATAGCCATCCTGACCAATGTGAGGCAGTATCTCATTGTAGTTTTGATTTGTATTTCTCTGATGATTAGAGAAGCTGAACATTTTTGTTGACTGCTTGTATGTCTTCCTTTGAGAAACGTCTGTTCATATTCTTTACCCATTTTTTAGTGGGGCTATGAGGTGTTTTTTTATCCCCCCATCAGTTCATTTGAGTTCCTTACAAATCCTGGATGTTAGGCCTTTGTCAAATGCATAGCTTGCAAATATTTTTTCCCATTCTGTGTGTTGTCTCTTTATACTCTTGAGGGTTTCTTTTGTTATGTAAAACCTTTTTAACTTGATAAGGTCCCACCTGTCAATTTTAGCTTTTACTGCACTTGCTTTTGAGGACTTGGCCATAAATTTATTGCCTAGGCTGATGTCCAGGAGGGTATTCCCTAGTTTTCTTCTAAGATTTCTGTAGTTTGAGGTTTTACATTTAAGCTTTTGATCCATTTTGAGTTAATTTTTGTACATAGTGATAGGTAGGGATCCAGTTTCATTCTTCTGCATGTGGTTAGCCAGTTTTTCCATCACCATTTTCTAAAAATGGTTTCCTTTCCCCAATGTTTGTTTTACTCAACTTTGTCAAAAATGAGTTGGTTGAAGACCTATTGTTCTATTTACAGATTCTCTGTCCTGTTTCATTGTTCTATGTGCCTGTTTTTTTTACCATGCTGTCTTGGTTACTGTAGCCTTGTAGTAAAATTTGAAGTTTGGGAGTGTAATGCCTCCAGTTTTGCTCTTTTTGCTAAGGATCACTTTAGTTATTAATATCTGGGATCTATTTTGTTTCCATATGAATTTCTGCATTATCTTTTCCAGGTCTGAGAAAAATGATCCTGATAGTTTGATAGGGGTTGCACTGAATCTGTAGATTGCTTTGGGTAGAATGGACACTTTGATGATAATGATTCTTCCAATCTATTTGTTTTTATCATCTTTGATTTATTAGAACAGTGTTTTATAGTTCCCATTGTAAAGGTCTTTCACCTCTTTGGTTATATGAATGTCAAGGTAGTGTGTGTGTGTGTGTGTGTGTGTGTGTGTGTGTTGTGAATGAAATTTTGGTTTTGATTTGGCTCACAGCCTGCTTGTTGATGTATAGAAGTCCAACTGATTTTTGCACATTGATTTTGTATCTTGAGGCTTTATCAAAGTAATTTGTCAGATTTTTGACAGACTCTTTAGGGTTTTCTAGGTATAGAATCATATCATCTGCAAAGATGAATATGATTTCTCTTTTCTTATTTGGATACCCTTAGCTTCTTTCTACTGTTGGATTATTCTGGTTAGGATGTCCAAAACTATGTTAAATAGGAGGAGTGACAGTGGGCATCCCTGTATTGTTCCAGTTCTTATGGGGGAATTCTTCCAGTTTCTGCCTGTTAAGTTTGATGTTGGCTGCAGATTTGTCATAACTCATTATTTTGGGGAATGTTCCTTCAATGCTTAGGTGTTTTTGAGTGTTTTTATCAAGAAGGGATGTTGAATTTTACTGAATTACTTTAGGTTTTACAACTGTTTATATGCTGGATTACATTTATTGATTTGGGTGTATTAAACCAGACTTGCATCCTATGAATGAAGTCCACCTGGGCATGATGGATGATCTTTGTTATGTGATGTTGGATGAGATATGTTAAGAATTTTTGCATCTGTGTTCATCAGGGTAATTAGCCTGAAGTTTTCTCTCCTTTGGATCTTTGCCATTTTGGGGTATCAGAATGATATTGGTTTCATAGAATGAGCTAGAGAGAATTTCTTCTTTCTCGATTGCTTGGAATACTTTCAATAGGATTGGTGTCAACTCCTCCTTGTAAGTCTTGTAGAATTCAGCTGAAAATCCATCTGATTCAGGGCTTTCTCTTTTTTTTTGTGGGGAGATTTCATATTACTGAGTCAATTTCTTGGATTGTTGTTGGTCTGTTAAGGGCTTTGATTTCTTCCTGTTTCAACCTTGTAAGGTTATACAGTGCCAGAAATTTCTCCATTTCCTCTAAATTTTCTGGCTTCTTGCATACAGATGTTCATAGTAATCTCTGATAATCTTTTGTATTTCTTCAAGTCAGTCGTAACATCACTTTTTCTATTTATAATTGTGTTTATTTAAATCTTATCTCTCTCTCCCCATCCCCTCCTTTATGTTTTATGTTTTATTTTTATTTTTTGAGTCAGCGTCTCACTCTGTCACTCAGGCTGGAGTGCAGTGGCATGCTCATGGCCATTGTAGCCTCGACTTGCTGGACTCAGGTGATCCTTCCACCTCAGCCTTCCAAGTAGCTGGAACTACAGGCATGTGCTACCACGTCCAGCTAATTTTTTTGATTTGTCATAGAGATAAGGTCTTGCCATGTTGCCCAGGTTGGTCTCCAATCCCTGGGCTCAGGCAATCCTCTTGCCTCGGCCTCCCAAAGTGCTGGGATTATAGACACAAGCCACCACTCCTAGCTCTTTTATTGTTAATCTAGCCAGAGGTCTGTTAACCTTATGAATTCTTTCAAAAACCAGCTTTTCATCTTGTCAATCCTTTGTGTGTGTGTTTCTTTGTCTCTATTTCATTAAGCTATAAACTTATTTTAATGATTTATATTGTTCTATTGATTCTGAGATTGAATCATTCTTGTCTTTCTAGCTCCTATAGGTGCAATGTTACACTGTTTACTTGAGATCCCTCTATTTTCTTGATACATGCATGCAATGTTATAAATTTCCCTCTCAGTGTCACTTTTATGATATTCCAGAGGTTTTGATTTGTTATGTACTTTTGTTTCAAGGAATCTTTTTATTTCTATTTTAATATCTGTATTAACCCAAAAGTCATTCTGAAGCATATTGTCTGATTTGCATGTATTTGTGTGTTTGGGGGGATTCCACTTGATGATAATACTTATTTTTATTCTACTGTGATCTGAGAAAATGCTTGGTATAATTCTGACCTTTGGTAATTTGTTCATGCTTGATTTATGTCAGAGTATGTGGTCGTTCTTAGAGTATATTTCATATGCTGTTGAAAGAATGTATATTCTGTACTTGCTAGGTGAAGTGTTCTGTAGATGTCTACCGGATCCCATTGGTTGAGTGTCAAGTTATAGTACCAGATTTTCTTGTTAGTTTTTTTTTTTTTTTTTTTACCAGAATGACCAGTCTAAGGCTGTCAGTGGAGTATTAAAGTTTTCAACTATAATTGTATGGTTATCTGTGTCCTCTCTTAGTTTAATTAGCAATTGTTTTTTATAAATCTGGACTATCCTATTTTAGTTGCATATATATTAAAAATGAATATTTCTTGCTGGTGGATTGAGCATTTTATCATTATGTAGTGTCCATCACTATCCTTTTAAACTTTCGTTGATTTAAAGCCTGTTTTGTCTGATATGAGAATAGCTTCTCTTGCTCTATTTTGTTTTCCCTTTGCCTAGAAGATCTTTCTCCAGTCTTTTACTTTGAGCCTGTGGGTGTCATTTGTAGTGAGATGGATTTCAGGAAGGAAGCAAAAAAATGGATCATGTTTGTTTATCCAATTTTCCATTTTATGCCTTTTGAGTAGCATATTAAGTTCATTCATGTTTAAGTTAATTATTGATATGTGGAGGTTTCTTCCTGTCATATTTCTGTTAAGAGACTGCTTTGTGTTATAAGTTTTGTGGTTGATTTGTATGATCTGTAAATTCTTCACTTGCCTGTGATTTTGTGATGAGTGGAACTGTTCTTTTGTTTCTGTGCTTAGAACATTCTTAAGTATCTCCTGAAAGCCTGGTCTGGAGGCAGCATATTCTCTTAGGGATTTAATGTCTGGGAAGGATTTTAACTCTCCTTCATTAATGATGCTTAATTTTTCAGGGTAGGAAATTCTTGGCTGGAACTGCTTTTCTTTAAGAATGTTCAAGATAAGACCCCAGTCCCTTCTGGCTTGTAGAGTTTCTGCTGAGAAGTCTGCTTCAGTTATGATAAATCTTCCTTTGTGGGTGGTCTCTCCCTTCTCTCTAACTGCCTTTAAGATTTTTTTCTATCATGCTCACCTTGGAAAGATGAATTGTTATGCACCTTGGGGATTGTCTTCTTGTGTAATACATCACAGGACTTCTCTGTGAAAGGGAAGTTCTTTTGGATGACATCTTGGAAAACTTGTTCTAGGGTGTTCTTAGTCTCCCCTTCTCTCTTTGGAATTCCAATCAATCATAGATTTGGTCTCTTTACATAATCCCAGACCTCTGGTAGGCTTTGCTCATTCTATTTAAGTCCTTTTCTTTGTTTTTGTCAGAATGGGTTAGTTCAATAATTTGATCCTCAAGTTCTGAGATTATTTCCTCTACCTCATCAATTATGCTGTTAAGGCTTGCTATTGTGTTTTGAAATTCCAGGAGATGAATCTTAATTTTCAGAAGTTCAGTTTGGTTCTTTCTTAGAATGACCAGGTCAGTTCTCGCTTCCTATACTGCTTTCATAGTCTGGATGATTTGCGTTGTCCACTTTCTCATTAATCTTTTTGAGTGTCTTTGCTGTCCATAGTCTGAATTCTATGTCGTCAGAGACAGGTCTTTCTGGATGGGCTCCATTGTCTGGGATCTGAGAAGCCCCTTTGTGGGTGTTAGCTCATTAAGGTTTTGGGGATTGCCAATGGGTTTTTTTGTTTGTTTGTTTTTTACTGGTTCTTCCTCATCTGTGAGGGCTCATTTATTTTTTATTTTTATTTTTGTAGATACAGTTGTTACTACTGCTGTAGCAGTGTGTATGTGTATATGCAATCTGATCTTCCTCCTCTGCTCTGCCTGTGGGAAGGACAGCAGTGGCAGAAAGCGTGGTAAACTTGGGGAGTACCATCTGGCACTACTTTACTGGTGCATTCTGACAAGTCCTTTCCCCCAGATCAGGCACTTTTCCCTCTCTCTGGAACAGATGCCAGGGTCCCTGGCTGTCCAAGATCTCTGGTGGCCCTCACCTCCACCCACATGTCTCATTGGCAGGATTGTCCAGGGGTCAGGAGGGGCACTGAGTGGACTTCCCCTTTTACTGAGGGATATAATGGAAGCAGCTGTCTCCTTTGGTGGAGAGTTGGTATTTTTCCCTCAGTCCACAGGTGGGAAGGGCCACCACCACTGCCATGCTGTGCAGAGGTGCCCCACCTCTTAGTTACCGTCCTGCTACATGGGAGGGTTTATCCCAGTGATCACAGGCTCCCTGAAGGCAAGTCGTATCGGCAGGCCTGACCTGGGACTAAAATGGATGCTGGTGCTGAAGAAATGTCCACAAAGTAGGTGCATTGCCCCTGCTGGATGTTGAAGAGGAAAGGAGAGAGGAGCACCAATAGTTGTGGGGTGCTTTCTGCAGAGCCTTTCTGGGGAGAGAGTCAGCAGACATTGGCACTGGGGCTCCCTGTGAACTGGGATTCCCCAGGCTCCACATGGGTCCTGCTGTTGTCTCTGTTCCAATTTAGGGCAGCCTTCTGTGCTTAGCTGGTATGAGAGAAGTGTGGGGAAAGGGTCTGGGCTGTCTCTGCCTTGACTGTGGCTGCAGGAACTTATGTAAGGTGTGTAGAGAAGAAAAGCTGTTGCTTTTATTCATCCCGAGAAGAAAAGCTGTTGCTTTTATTCATCCCTTCCTTTGCCAAGTATGCTCTCCTGATCTTGTGACAGGGTCACCTCTAGAGTTGTCTGGGGCTTGGAGCTGTCCATCCTCCATGTCTCCGGGTGACCATCTGATAAACCTCAGCTTGAATTTTCAGACAGACCTTCAAAGTCCTAGGTCTGCTCTTCTGTGTAAATTTCTTTGCTGAGAGTGGCAATCATGCAATGTCTTCAGTCAGTCATCTTGGCCCTTCCATCACAAGTAGGTTTTTAAAGGAAAAAAAAGAGGCAGTTCCAAAATTGCTTACCAAGAAATTATATTAAAATAACATAAGCTATTGATTGGTTATGCATTATTTTTAGTGGCACAAATTCCAGGAATATGAAGATAATGGGTGAGGTAGCTAGTCAGGAACAAAGTACCTTTAAACAGTTATCTCTGACACGTGTGCAAGGAAGGGGTATGTGTGACTGAAGTTTCATACTCATATCTCTCTGGGCCTGAAAATTTTTATACGTCACATAGCTCAGACAGCTCTGCTTTTCTTTTCTCATTTCCTAGTGTTGATGAAAGATGCCAGACTCTAAAATATCCAAGATGGTTTATTCTAAGTCAAATGTGAATGACCTTAGGCTTGTGACACTGTCTTCAGAAAATTCTGAGAATGTATGCTTGCCATGCTGAATTGTAGCTTAGTTATACACATTCTAGGAGGATAGAAGTTGTAAGAAACCATAAATCAATACATGTGAGATCTACACTGGTTCAGTCCAGGAATGTGAGGTATCTCTAAGTGGGTGCAAAAGACCATAGATAGAGTCAAATTTTTTTTGACTGACATTAGTCAGCTAGATTTATCTAAGGAATTTTGAAAGCAGTAAAGGAAATGGGCAACTTGAGGAAGGAGCCACATTTCTTGATCTGTAGATGAAGCTTTATGGGTGGTAGACTACTTCTGAAAAAGCAGGTGTCTTAAAAGGTGCCCAAGTCCCCAAAAGACAACTTAACAAGATCATAAAATACTTTGATTTTCCTTCTTTATCTGTTATGAGATGTTATGCCAGAGCCAGGCAGGAAAGTAAATAAAAAGAAAAAGTTTAATAAAAAGAAAAGGCCTGTTCCTCCAGTCCTCTTAGTTAGGACTTAAGCAAAGTTAAGAAAAAAGGTCAGAGTTTGGTCATCACTAAAAAGGAAATCAGCAGCTGACCATGATGGTTCATGCCTGCAATCCCTGCACTTTAGGGAGGATGAAGCAGAAGGATTTACTGAGCCCAGGCGTTAAAGAAACATAGTGAGATCTTGTCTCTACAAAAATGAAATAACCAAGTATAGTGACACATGCCTGTAGTCCCAGCTACTTGAGAAGCTTAGGTGGAAGGATTGCTTGAAACTAGGAGTTTGAGGCTGCATTGAACCATGATGGGGCCACTGCACTGCAATCTGGATGACAGTGTGAGACACCAACTCAACAAAAATAAATAAATACAAAATAAAATCAAAGAGAAATCTGATGGACAGCATGAAGGTCTTGCCCTCTAGAAATAAAATTCAGTCACTCTTTCAAAAAGTAGATATTTACTTTGTATCTGGCACTGTGCAGATAAATCAGGCCAATCCCTGCTATCTGGAGCTTATGGGAAGAATGCATATCTATAAGAATACAAAGTAAGAAGGTGGGTGCAGGAGAATGCACTGAAACAGCATATGCAAAGGCCCTACAATGGAAAAGAGTACTGTGCATTGCAGAAAATCTAAATATACAGTGGGTGAAATGTAGAGAAAATAAAGGAGCGAGGTTTGGGGCAAAATAAGCTTGAAGGTAGACCACATGGGGACTAGTAAACTACATTTAGGAATTTTAGCTTTATTCTAACAGTACTAGGACACCACTGAAAGATTTTAAGTAAAGTGTAAGATTTGGGAGGGGCATACACAAACATAGATTTGAAAAGGTCTCTTTGACTTTTCTGTGGAGGAAGGATTGGAAAAGGAGAAAAGGCCATGTCAGTAAAGCTGCCATCAATCAAGTCAGGTCGCAAGTGCTCCGTCTGGCCTGCACCACACGCCTGAGCAGGACAGACACAGGAAGAAGACTTGATTCCACTCCCGAGGAGCTCAGTCTTTTCTTCCACCCACATTTGCTCCTGTCCAGCGCTGTTTTGGGGAGATTCCCTTCTCTCCTTTCTCATTCATTCCTACAGGGCTGAAGCCTGATAAATAAACTCTGGCTTTCTAAGCAGGGATCTGCATTTGGGAGGTAAAAGATTACACACAAGCTCCCCCACTCCAGTTTTAACTTTTTAAAATTTCTTAAACTTCTAAAAAAAACCAAAACTCTAAATCGTTTAAAAATAAATAAACATTCTCTTTTCCAGCAGAAAAGCCAGGGTATCTCTGGATAACCTAGAGGTACCAGCCTGACCACCACTCTTCACACTAAAGTCACTGCAATGTTTAGAGTTCCTTCTCCCCCTTTTTTGAGTGGGGATCTCACTTTGTCACCCAGGCTAGAATGCTGGGGCACAATCATGACTCACCATAGCCTTGACCTCCCTGGCTCAGGCAATCCCTCCGCCTCAGCCTCCCAAGTAGCTGGGACTACATTAATGCACTACCACAACTGACTAATTTTTTTTTTTTTTTTTTTGTAGAAACAAGATCTTGCTATGTTGCCCAGGATGGTTTTTGAACACCTGGACTCAAACAGTCCTCCCACCTTGGCCCCCCAAAGTGCTGGGATTACAAGCATGAGTCACTGCACCCAGTTGCAGTCCCCATTTAAATAGCAAGTTACTCCATCTGACTCGAAAGATATTTTGATGTGAGGAATGTAAGACCTGTGAGAATAGTGGTTTATTCACCACAGCATCCCCATAACCAGAGCTTAAAAATAATAGTAATAAAATAAGAGACTGACATTACAAATCAGACATTTCTTCCCTTTTAAAATTGATTTTCCTAAAGCTAAATGCAGAATTTTATAGTTTTTGAAATTAAATATAATTTTGATAGAGTCAAATCAATTATGGCAGATAACTTCTTGGCTTTAGAGTCTCTGAATAAAAAAATTAGTTCTCTTTACCAAATCGGATAACCCTTTAAACAAAACTTTTATTTGAACCACTTAATCATACATTTGTCAAGAACAATGCCAAGTATAGAGCAAAATAATGGAGTCACTGGAGACATGCCTCCAGGTTGTCATGGTAGCATAAACTACTACAGGTTTGTCAAACATACATTTCTCCATATTTCCCCGAGAGATTTTGATCTTTATGGAACACCAGTATGAATTTTTGTGTGCTGGGCCCATCACATAATTGGTCACTAAGAGCTACTTAATTGATTATTTGATCAGTAGATTCTCTTAAATCTGTTGATCAATTAATCTTGAAAATACAGGCAAAGCAGTAAGTCTAACATGATTTGATCTTAGTGAGGCACACTGGGTTCTGCCATTCCCCATTTGTCCCTCCAAATATTTGCAGAGGACCCTTTAATAAGCTGTGAGTCTTCTTTGACATTTAAGTGTATGTGGGTGTATGTTTGCATCCCTCCATTTGCCCACCTTGAAGGGAGTCCCATTCCCTCCTGCCCTCCTGTCCCTCTTGCCCCTCCTGTCCCTCCCATGCCTCCTGCCTTTCTTGCCTAGGCTCCACAGCACTGCAGCTCCTTTAGGGACACAGCAGTCTTTCTCCCAGACAAGTGGTTTGAGGCAGTACTCTTCTACGGACCAGGCCCTCTCTATTTTCCTGCAAGTACAGATTTCCTCTCATCCAGACCAATCATCTCTTCCTGGACCCAGCCAAACCTGTTACAAAAGAGAGAAGTGCTGTTCCCCAAATTCTGTTTAATAGCAACATCAATGGATTGAACATGGCCCAGCATCTGCTACTTATTGGATTATACTATTCCTCTGCTTGGGCCCTGTCTTCTCTCCTTTTCTAACAAAGTCCCACTTACTCTTCCTGCTCAAATCGAAACTTCTTTAACAAGCCTTCAATAATATTCCCACTCAGTATGTTGTATTCCTCCTCTAAACCTCACATCAGCATCATATAAAGGTTTTAGAGGAAGAGGCTTGCCTAAATTGGCATCTAAATTATTTGCCACAAGTAACAAAACGTTTGTCTGCTCTGAGCCCTGATTATTTTCTCTGCAAAATATAAGAATGCCATGAGGATGAAATACATAATAAAATGCTTTGCAACTATTTAGCACTCAGATAAAAGTGACTATGAGTATTACTTATACCTCCTGCTGTAATTAGGCTCATTTGTGTTACAGTGTTTATAAATCATCTTTGCTTCCTACCCCTCCTCCACTGTGAGAAACTTGGAAAACAATCTGACATTCATCTTTAGAAGCTCAACCTCAAAAGGGGGCTGTGATGAAGAGTATTTATTTATTACTAGAAAAACTGACATTTTCTAGAATTCTGTGTTGTCCAATCCAAATCCATTAACCATATGTGGTTATTTATATCTAAATTGTAACTTAAATTTTAAAATGTGTTCTTCGGTCCAACGGGCTACATTTCAAGTGCACAACAGCCACATGTGATTAGAATGGTGGCTACCATTTGGGACAACACAAGTATACAACATTTCCATCATCACAGAAAATTCTATTGGACCAAGCTGATCTAAATGCTAAATATAGTGACGTACTGTCCAGTGACAGACAGCTCAGATTTCCAGCCGCTCAGTCAATCCCCCCATGCTAAACACTCAGGCAGATAGGGTCACACAAAAGATAATATCTAGGAATACCATTAATGCTTTACTCCTTGTCGCTGAACATAAACAAGCGGTGGAAGATGCTGAACCCTGCCCCACTGCACCACCTTGTGCCCTACTCTTGATATTGCACAAAGTGAGAAGAATACTTGCAAATCCACAGAAATCTACAGAAGGAATGTCGTGGGTTTACACAAAACAAATTCCTAAATATAATGAACTTTCTGAGTTGCTACTAAGGTCAAGAGTTAGAATTGAAAACAGAGAAAGGTTAGGCATTTGAGGAGTCAGATCTAGGTTTGATTTTCCACTTCTCATCGTACTTACAGATCTCTCCATGCTCTGAATTCCTGACTCTCTGAAAATCATGAGTTGTGGGTGTTCACCAAGGCATTTTATGCTTGACTCATCTCTTACTGACCATAATCACATAGCTGTGGTGTGTGAACTATCACCCCCAATCCCAATCCTCACAAAATTTTCATAATCTCTGTCATTATTTCCATCAGTTTAGGAAGAGAGACTTGAAGGGAGAAATTTGCCCAAGGTCACCCAAATAGTAGGATAAAGAGTAGAAGATCAAACCTAGGTCTGACTCCTCAAATGCCCCTCTTTTCTGTTTTCAGTTCTAGCTGAAACTACATTTGAGGGAAGGAGTCTGAACTCCACCTTCTCTAAACCAAGAAAGGAGTAACCCAGAGCTGGGAGGGGAACCAACACCTCAAAGTGATAAGTCAGTGTGTGCGAAGAGAATGCTTTCACAAACAGCACCTTTCTTTGCCCAACATCCATTTGCTGAGTGATAATGAGTAGTGGTGATCAAATGAACAGAGAGAGTCCCAAGATTCAGAGAGGATTTAAAGAGTAAAGAAATTCAGAGAAAGGCATCCACATAGAGATGTAGAACTTCAGAGATTTATAGAAAGACATAGCATTTTGGGAAATTTCACAATATTTCAGAGAGATAGTTACAGTGCTCCAGAGAAAGCTTCCAAAAATTTCAGAACTGTAGATACTCGTGGATTTTTCAGAGAGAAAGAGAGAAGTTGGGAGAGTTACACAAAGAACTGGAGAAAATTCAGAACAAAGTTGTTAGCAGAGAAAAAATCAAATGGGGTCAGAGATTTTACTGATGCTCTGGCTTCTACTTGCCAAAAATGTCTCAGAGAACATTCCATACCTTGCTGTAAAATGAAAAGCCCAATGAGTCCCTCAGCTATCTACAAATACAGGTGTTGTATGTGCAAGTTTATCTTCATGTGCAGAATGAGAAGGGGTAGGAGGGAGGAGAGAAAAGACAGTCACCTAGTGGTTTGCCTCTTTGCCCCTGAAAAAACGGAGGGACGGAAGATGCTGAAGTGCGTCCTATTCCTCCCCTCTGTGGCCATCTCTTGTACTGCGCATTCTGCCTTCCAGTGTCCACAGACCTAAAGGGTCCTGAATTACCTGTCCCGCAAGCCAAGAATTTATAAGATAATTCATATGTGAATCTCTTCCCTCTCTGAATTTCTATCTTACTTTAATGAGTTGTATTTTGTGCATTCATTCTGCCCTTGACAGTTACCACCGAGAATGCACTTCCCAGGCATCCCAAAGTGGGCAGAGTGCCTTATATTCTTTAATATTAATAACCATCAAGCCAGGTATCCTGAGACAACGAGCCTAAAGAAGTGTAGTTGATCATCTACAGACACACAGTGAAGAAACTGAAGTGTTGTAATTCAAACTCGTGTTTGTTTTATTTCAAATCCCTTATTTTTTGTTTCTGATTCTAAGTTCTCCAGCTAAATTTCCTTAAGGGAAATAATTCAGTTTCCATTTCCTCTTCCCCAATCCCAGGCCAATTACAGGGTTGGATACATAGTAGTAGTTTGGTGAATATTGATGATTAAAAACTAATTGATGGCTGATTGATTATTTCTTTATTAACCAATTTCAGTGCCCGATTAGAGTCAGTGACTGGCTAGAATACCACTCCAGGACATGCCAAATGGTTTTCCTTAACCCTAACATGCTTGGTGAGGCCACTGAGAAGTTTTCCACCCCCACATGCTGCATGCTATGAAAGTAATTTTTCCTCACCACCCTTGCCACATCAAAATACAGGGGAGCCAGGAGCCCTAAAGAAATGAATGAACTTTCAGGGATAACTCATACATAAAGGAAAGAACAGGTGAATGTCATAGTCCAACCAGAGGTACAAGAGGCAAGTCCCTCCCTTGGTACAATTTCCCCATTCCAGCTGATGGGACATGATTCCCACAGCTCCTCTCAGTCTTCGAGCTACAGGTCAATTTCAGGTGCTGCATTTGGTGTGACCCAGAGGTAATGGTGCCAGCAGAGATCAGAGCAGTGGAAATGGGCTGGGAAGGCATCCAACACAGTGTGGTGAAGGAGAGGGGCTTGGGAGTCGGAGGCCTGTGTTCAAGTTTTACCTTGCCACTCACTCACCATCTGATCTTGGGCAAGTGGCTGGAGCTCTCTGAGTTCCACATGAAAAACGGGAATCGTAACTTACCTTCCATGAGGAGGGAACTGAAGCTTTCTGATTTTAAAGTCTGTGATAGTCAGCATGCTACAATAACACACCAAGAAAAAATAATAGCCTTCTCTTAAGGTCTTAAACTCAGCCCAAATTCTTCAGCCCCATCTCCTGCCCCAGTTAGAGTACTAGAGTTGGAGGGAAACTAAAATGGCATCTCTTGCACCTTGAAGTCTTAGTTTCTCATCCTCTGGGCTCAGAGGGCTGCCTATGCTTACAACTCTTGCATAATTTATTGCATTATACTCTAAAGGGTTGTTTAAGCATCAGTCACCTCCCCAGTCAGACCCTGAGGTCCTTGAAAGATATTAGGTCTGGTTTCTCGGAGTTTCCAGTAGCTACCACACATACAGTGAATGTCCGCTGAATGCTTGTTCAGAGAATTATGAGAAAAGAACCCAACTTCCACCATTTCCCAGAAGCCCTGGAGCAGGATGATGGAAAGGAGAAGCACTTACCCTGTAGCCGGAAGCCATAAACTCACTCTGAGACCTTCAGAAACTTGCTGACTCTTCCTCAGTTTCTTCAGCTGTAAAGTGGGCATAATACCCCATATTCCCAAGTACTCCACAGGCTGGAGGGTGAAGATAATAAGGGAATGGTGTGCTATTTAGACTATAAAGGGTGTTATGACTGAAACTTCTAGTTTCCTCCAGCATCCATTCTTCTCTAAGTAAAAAACAAAAACAAAAACAAAAAACAAAAAAAACCCAGATGTTTGAGAGGGCACAAGGCCACCCAAAATAATGAAAGCATTTCCCATCCTTCTATGCAGCTAGATAGGACCACATGACTAAGTTGTGAGCAGCAGAATATTAGTGGATATATTTTGTGCAATTTCTAGGAAATATACGCTGGAATATAGAGGCAGTGGTTGGAGTTTGAGCAGCCATGTTAAACAGTGAGATGGAAGATGGTAGACAAGCATGATAAAAGGAGCTCAGGTCCTTTAAAAACTGTGAGCTACACTACCAGCCCTGTTCTGTCACCTCCAGACCTTGCTTAAGCTACTTTTAACTTGGACGTAATACCAATTGATCTATGTGATTCTGCTAATGACAATTTACACTGGTTTAGACTTTTATACTTCATGAAGAGCTTTCATGGGAAAGAAGGAAATTATGTAATATTCATTCATTCTTTTAGTTGATAAAATAATAGGCATCACTGTATGCCAGGCCCTGTGCCACGTGCTAGGGTCAGAAATGAATCTGACCATGCCTCTGCCTTCCACCAGTTCACCACTAGCAAGGGTTCAGACAAGCATTTGCAACACAATGGAGAGGTGTTACCATGGAAGAAGCATGGGCAACCCTGGGCTCCATATGTCCCAGAGTCTAGGAGAGGGCACGATGCTGGGGAGGGTTGGGGTGGTGAGCCTGAGCCGCGAACTCCCAGTCTCTGCCTCTGTTCACTGATCCCAGGATCCCCTGAATCTCCTCAGCCCAATTCCTGTGAGAGGCAGCAGGGAACCTGGGGCCTGGTTATTTTCTCCCCAGCGAGGGTCAGGTGCTCATCAGAGAGCTCTCCAGAGCCTTGATGAAGTCTCTGCTTTCTGAAGAGTGTGTGATAAGGTGGGGTAGTATAGACCCAGGAGTGAAGCCACCTTCAGCCCCATTTGGGGTCTCTTGGGGCTCTGGGATTAGTCAGGACCAAGTGGCTGTACTGTTCCAGGGTGAGTACCTGTGTGGAGAAACCATCTTACCCACATGTGAAAACAGTAAGAACAGCAGCAAATCCTACTGGCCAAGCATCCCTGTGCCAGGCCAAGGGATTGTGCTTTACACCCATGCTTTATACTTCAAGATGACTCTGTGAGAGAAATAGAGTCCCCATTTCACATTTGGAGAAGATGCAGCTGAGGGGGAAAGGAGGTTGCCCAGCCTCACACACGGACCAGGCTCGGATCCAGGGCACTTGACTTTAAAGCCTGGAGCCTTGAACTCTTGCTCTTCTTCCAGCTGAATCTCACCTTCCACACAATGCTTAGGATCCAAGGCTAGAGGGACCTTGCAGATGATTGAGTCTATTGCACCTGGAAGCTCCAAGGTCATTAGAAACAACTCCAGACATCTCAAAGCACAGATGCAGAAACAGGCCCACAATGGCATGGAGACGTGTCCTGAATCACAAACGTGCTGCTGGCAGAAGCAACACTCAGTTCCTGCTCCTCTGGCTCCTGGGCCAGACCTCCTCCCCACACCTCTGCTACCATCTGTCATGTACACTCAGTTGTTTCCTTCCCGGATGAGCTCTGGGTCCTCATCAAAATAATGGCTGCAGAGAAAATGTTTGATGTCAGGTACCCATCACCTACTTGTCTGTCCTTTCACTGAGTCCTCAGGGCGCCCCAGATGTGATGGGTATCAGGTCACAGGTACCCATCTGGGGTGGCTGCTGCCTAGAGGAGCTCCCTGTCTAGTGGGGGGCAGGCAGGAACAGTGCAGCGTGGACAGTGCAGCAATGGGCCTGGAGCACACAGTGAGAAGGACTCACCTACCTGAGTATTAGGGAAGGTGACAGATGAGCAACCAGAGGAGAGGAGGGAGAGAAGGAAGTCATCTATCAGTCAGAGGATTCCCAGGGCCCCAGGAAGATGCACCCCAAATCACCAGTCACATTGAAGAGGAAAATGGGGAGCACACAGGGTTTGTGATGTTTTAGAAGTCCAATAACGCTTCCAAGGAAGAACTGTGGTGGACACAGTACTCACAAGGACCTGGAGGTGAGGGAGAGTAGAGCACCTCCAGGAATGGCCCATGGTTCAGCTCAGGAGCAAGGAAGCACAAAGAGGATTCTGATCCAAACTCCGAGGCACGTGGGAGAGGGAGGTGCCCCCATGGGAGAAGGCTGCTGAGGAAGACAGTCCTATAGTACAACCTGGGTGAACATGGTGGTGTAGCAGGGTCTCAAACACCCTTGACCCTGACTGTTTCTCTGCAGCCTTTTATGTGCCAGAACCTGGACTCCTGGAGTCTATCACTCTACTGGAGTCACTTTCCAAAGGCCCCCAGCTTTAACTGTCTTCTTCCTGTAAGCTACAAGTCCTTGGAACACGTAGAAAGTTCTGCCACAGACCCTCTGAAGCTCTTTTCTCTTGATTTGGTGAGAGACTGAAAGAGCCTGAAGGTTTCCCAACTGAGGACGAGGTTGAGAGGGTCAGCCATGTCACTCCAACAACTCTTTTCAAAACAAACTGCCGCTTCCTGCTTGAGTAGCCATGCTTTTACAGTCTGGAGGTAGATGATCCGGGGGGGTGACAAAACGGTTCCTCTGAGAAGCTGTCACAGAGACAGGATCTCATGCAGACAAATGAGAGATTTACCGGGGGAAGCAACTGAAAAATAAAATAGGGAAGCAGGGGTAACAGAGGAAAAGGAGGGAAAGGAAGGAGGACTGGGCAGGAGTCTCAGATTCTAGCTCAGTTCTAAGGAAGTTTTACACCCCCTGCAGGAATAGGCCTGCCACTGAGGAAGAGCAGTTAGGGGAAGTGACTTCAGGGTGAATGCAGTGTTCAGTCCTGAGGGATAGTAGCTGGGACAGCAGGCCATCTGAACTGGGTGAGTTTCCATGGCGTCACAGCATGGCCCCGGGTGTCTGTCTCACTTCTAGAATGGCGGGACCAGGCACCTGTGCTATTTGACTGAGGCCCAGTTCAGCACCTTGTTACGTATACAGGATCTCAGTTAGTCTTCACAACTCTTTAAAAGGTACGTGTTAGTCTCTCATTTACAGATGCAAAATATGAGACTTAGTGAATGAAATAATTCTCCCAGGCCCTCTTAGCTAGTGAGCAGCAGAGCCAGGGCTCACGTTCTGACCTCATGCTATGGCACTGCTGCTTTCCTAACCCTGCCACCCAGGCCACACCATGGGCCGGGTGTCACGGATACTGGAATCCTGCTGTGAGCTCAGGAGACAGCACTGCCTCCCGCACTTTGCTGCTTGTGAAACATTTCACAATCACAATTTTATTTCATCCTCCAACAACCTGTGAAGTAGTTATTATCTCTATTTTATAGAAAACAATGAAGAAGAAACATGAAGTGCTTTGTCCCCATCAGCCTGCTAGCAGATGGAGGGGACTATGTGAACCTGGGCTCATCTGATTTGAAACTGAGCACTCATCACTACTCCATGATTTCTTCCTGGACAAACTACCGAGAGAGAGAGAGAGAGAGAGAGAGAGAGAGAGA
>NW_007247082.1:122251-175013 GCF_000164805.1 Carlito syrichta
AACCCGCGGGCTCAGGCAATCCACTCACCTCAGCCTCCCAAAGACACGGGATTACAGGCTGAGCCACCGAGCCCGGCTCTCCTGTCTTTGAGGGTGCATGTTTTTTTTAATTTTTATTTTTTCGGCTTTATTGAGGTATATGTGACAAAAATTGTGTGTACTGAAGGTGTACAGCATGATTTGATATACATATACATTGTGAAGTGATTATTGTTGGGAGCCGGCCACGGAGGCCCACTGAGCGTTAGGGATCAGGAAGGGCCGTGGACCTCGAGACCGCTAGGACGTGTTCGAGAGCCGTAGACCCCATTTTCCTCCCCCTTTTGCCATGCAGCACAAGAACAACCTAAAGGAACTCTGCCGGCCTAAGCTGAAGACTCTGTGACTGTGACAGGCATAGCTGACTCTAGAAACCCATTGTTCCTGTTTCCCATAAACTGCGGTTTCGGCCTAGGTATTAGATATAATTCAAATTCAGGTCACATTTGGGAGCCTTTTATATGGTACAAGCTTCTTTATAAGATTTAAAAGAATATTTATAGAATTAGTATATACTTAGGGAGAGCTGTTTGCAGCTTTTCAATGGTGAAGATGATTTTCGAGAGTGGCCCAGCACAGAGTTTGGGCTGGGCCACATTCCTGAGAGCCCAGCATGTACTTTGGACTGGGCTGCATTCTTTTGGGTCGGCTTTAGCTACAGTTAGTGTAAGGTCTCTTTTCTACCTATTATAGAAATTGAATTTATTTTATTCATAGAAGGTATTGTAGAATAGGGCATGCTACGAATCATGTTAGTTCATACATAATCAATCATAATATTTTTAGGTTTAATAAGAATATAGTTAACTTTAGAAATGTCATTGTCTCCACTTTCTACTATCGAAGTTTTTGCCTTAGTACATTTACAATTTACATTTAGGTTTTAGAAGCTTTGCTGCTGCTAATCAACTTTATATATTAGAATTAAGAATTGGAAAACTTTCATAGAAATTAGATAGACATATAAGACTTTGGAATAGCCATTTTGTTAAGAGATTGTAGTCTATTGTTCCAAAAGGTGGCCCACCGTGGACCTTGGACTGGGCCACATCCTGTAGGGCCCAGTGTGGTCTTTGGACTGGGCCACATTCTTTAGGAAATTGGCTTAAGCTATAATTAAGAGCTTCTGTAGCATTGTATAAGTGGTAGAGTTTAATTTAGTCGTCACGGGTATTGAGTGAGCTTTAGAAGTTATTGATTATCAGAACATCATTAGACTAGTAAGGATTGTTACACTGCTTTTGAAGAACATTAACTAGCAAAGGGAACAATGAGACAATCTTGGGGTTTGTCCTCCTCACACCTAAGCATTTGGTGGGTGGGGGATGCCCCCCCGCACCTGGCTTTGTGTTCACGTGAAAGACTTGTGAGACTGCCTGTCTAAAATTTGGGGATAAATACCTGCTGTAACTTTCAATAAACGGCTTCTGCTCATTTCACTGAACAGTTGCCCACTTTCTTTCTTTCTCTTTCTTCCTCTTTATATCTATCCTTCCATCTTTCTTTCTTTTAATATCTATCCCTACAGATTCGCCGACGCCACCACATCTTCCAAGGGACTCCCCAAAACTTGCAGGGGCTGGCCCCCGCAGATTATCACCATCAAGTTGATTAACACATCTGTCATTTCACTTGGTTACCATTTTGTTTGGCATAATAAGAACACTTGTGATCCACTCTCTTAGTAAATTTAAGAAAAACAATGCAGTATTATCAACCATCATCACCAGGCTGTGCATTATAATTACATGTCTGTACCCTTCTGTCTTGAGAAACCTGTTTGCCCGGGTATGTGGCAGCAGGGCTGCCAGCAGTAGCAACAACAGCCTCCAACTCTGCGCTGTGGTCTTTATTCCACATCTGACCTAGTTACCTGCAGCACTCTGAGCCTAGAGCGAGTTCTCTTTGCTCCAGGACCACATCTGGTAGCAAAGACATGTGTTGTCCCCAGAGCCCAAGGTCCAGTGGACTGGAGTGAGATTTCAGGGCCTTTCCAGCCACCTCACTTGGGGGTGGAGCCAGGGCTTACCCACAGCCTCCACAACTTCTGGCACTGTCAGAGCAGCTGTCAGAGGCCCGACCAAAGCTGCACCACACCTGGGGAGCTGCTGTTCAGGAGCCTGGGGGAGAGAACTGGATCTCCAGAAGGTTTTGTCCAGGTCAGGCTGTACAGGTAGGGGTTGACCGGGTATAGCAGGGCTACTATTGTGGTGACTAGAGTGTAAACTCTCCTTTATTTGCCGTCCTTTGTTTTCTCCATCGTACATCTTTGCCATCATCTTTCTCACTCATACCTTCCTACATAGCCATACTTTCCTCTTGGAATTGCCTGTCCACCTGGGTCTCCCTCCTCTCCACATGTGATCTGACACGGGAGCACTCCCCAGCCTTGGCCCTGGTGGCTGAGAAGGAAGGGCACCATGCAAACAGCAAGTACCCCCCCTGGCCTGCAAGAACTGTGCATTATCCTCCTCCAGTGCCTAGCCTTGTTTCTCCCTCTGTTTCCCAATGCAGGGAGCAGAGGTACTGCTTTCCCAATGCCAGGGGCACTACAGGGATTGTATTTTTGTGGAATGGTGTTTCCTGGAGTTGTGCAGTTGGCCTGGCATAAAATATGCCCAGTGACTGGTTGGGATGAATCAAATAGAATTGCATTTGGATTTGAACTGAGTTGAGCATAGGCATGTGGGGAAAATAGCATCACCAAGCCCTGCAGAGTGAGGACTAGAGGAAGCAGGGACAAGGACAGGGCAGAAGTAGCCAGGGAAGGAGGGGTAAGTGAAGACCAGCTGGCAGGGGAGGGGCTGCCATGGTTTCTGGAACCCGGGCCCAAACTCTGTGGGGGCCCCACTCCCCAGTACAACCCTACTCCCATGGGACAAGTGGCAAGACAGAGCCAATGTCTACCCCACAAGCAGGAGAGATGTAACTTCCATGATCTCTCCTCTGGAGGGAAGGGACGATGGTGCAGCACAGGTTTCAGAGTCAGATAAGCCCAAACTCAAAACCCAAACAAGCCATAGATGCTGGGCAGTAAGCCTAGTCTCCTCACCTAAAAATGGGAATAGCAAAATCAATTCCCACGGTTAATATGGCAAGGGAGATTATATTTGTGATGGGATCACCCAATACTTCTGGCATAAACTGGTAAACATTAGTTTCTTTGCTCCTCATTGTTCTGGAAGAGGAAGTTGTCAGCAAGAAGACTGGCTGAGAGCGGTTTTTCAGGAAGAACTTGTGGTAGCCAGGGTGGAGGACAGCCAGCGGTACATCGAGCCTGCCCAGGAGTCTTCATGGGATGAGGAGTGCCAGAAGGAGGAGGAGAAACACCCAGGCAGCAGCATGAAAGGGGCTTTCCTTGCATCTGGAAAACTCTGATTTCATGGCATGAACTTGAGGGTACCAAGCAGAGAACCACTCTGTACCTTCAGCACACATTGCCCAGTGCTCCAGAGCTCACGATATCGCTACATTTCCTTAGCCAAAGGCTCCCTACCCTACCCATCCTGGTGATGATGTCAGTCTCTTTGGGATTGAAACAAACCCAAGGCTACTTTTCCCTCAGGGTTCTGTGCAGTGAATAAGCACTTGTAGGCACTGGGAACTGAGTGAGGGGAAGGACCATGAAGAGGTGGGGTGGGACCCCTGGGGAGAGGAAGCTACATAGGTCTGCATGCTTCCGGTTCAGTGAGAATAACCAGGACCCTCCTCTCCACCCCATCAGTTCGGTGCCCAACTATGCCTAAACAATGGCACCAAATGCCTCCTTTTCGTCCATCCCCTGTGCTGGCCCAAAAAGGGATTTTAGAAAATGCTAATCTAACCACCTCCATTCACTGATTTTGTTCCAGTCACCGTGGACATGAACACAAATAAGATACGAAGGCCCTCATGTTTAAAGGGGCTCATGTCTAAAGGCAGATGCACCCCAAACCACCAATCACACTGGAGAGGTAAATGGGTAGCACACATGGGTTGTGATGTTCTAGAAGTCCAAGAAGGCTTCCAGGGAAGGACCGTGGTGGCAGACACAGTGCACACAAATTCCTGGAAGTGGCGGAGAGCGTGGCACTTCCAGGAATGCCACATGATGCAGCTCAGGAGCAAGGAATCCCAAAGAAGAGTCTGACCCAAACTCTGAGGAGCATGGGAGAGGGAGGATCCCCCATGGGATAAGTCTGCTGAGGAAGACGGTCCCACAGGACAACATGGCTACTGTGAGAGTTGGTGGAGAGTCTGCCGATGGAGAACTTGAGAATAGTGAGCCATTTGTTTATCTGGGGCCCTGTGGATCAGCTGATGGGTGGGGCAACAGGAAGTTGGGCAGGGTAGGGCAAACACAGCTTCATGAGGGCAGGAAGGCAAGAGAGGCCAGCTATACATAGGGGCTGACATGCAGGAAGGTGACCTCGGAAGACAAGCCTGTGAGGCTGGAGGGATTAGTGGGCTCCAGGAGTCCAAGCAGAGCTCTGGTTTTAGGATATTCAGGGAGGGCACTGCCTAAAGTCCAAGGGAGATGCAAACTGCTGATCCAGAAGTGGGGGCCATATACTGTAACCTATAGATGGAACAAGCAGGTTTCAGAGCCTGTGATTCTAAAAGTCGTAAGCAACTGACTTAAGCAACGTGTTCGATGGGGTATAATTCTTCCCTTGCTTTCTGGTTACAAAGCTACAGAACTCCCTGCTATAACTTTAAGACTCAATTCAGATATTATTCAGAAAGTATAATGCCCAGTACCAGTTCAATCTTCAAAGGTAAGACTTCCTCTCCCTGCCTGTTCCAACCCAAGCTAGGGCTGCCTGGGCCTGCCTGCCTTGGGAAAAGGGGATGTGATCTGCTAGTTTTGTTTCCCATTGACCTCCTCCCCACTGGAAAACTGCTGCCTATGACCCCTGAAAGTTGTTGTGCGAGGAAAAGGAGGAGTTCTAGGGAGCAGGGACGTTCTGACTTGCATAGGACTCTCCTAAGAAGGATCTGGCTCATGGGACTGGACCAAGCATAAAGCTGACTCTTCCCTGTGGATGCTCTCTGGAGTATGTAGGATTCCCTCAGCCTGGGGAACCTCTCTGCGTGACCCTTACTCAGCACTGCACCCCTAGTCCGTCGACCACTTCAGTCCTTTCACAGCCTCAACACATCCAGCAGTTCACTGCCCACTGAGATCCACCCTCAACTACCTAGGTAGCCAATTGGACAGGATGGAAGAACATCCTCACACGTCTTTTCCATATGTGGTCTTTATCTAGTTCACATACACACATGCTAAGAGAGACACCCCCACAATCTTTGCCCAATCTCAGGGTTCAGGCCAATCCCAAATCAACAACTCCAATCCACCACCATGGTGGAAGCAGCAAGGAAGCCCAGGCTCTTGCTTTCAAGTATTTCAGGCTTGAGTCAGACCCTGGTCCAAATGAGAGAAAATCCAAGTTTTCCAACTAATCGCAACTGAGAGGATATCCAAATTTTCCTGCCAAAGCTCCTGGACCTGCAACTACCCTTCGGGCAAGGTGCGAGGAACTCCACACTCTCTCACTCTTTTTGGGAAAATACAACAAATATTTTTCTAAAGAAATACTTACAAAATCCTTTTGAATCTCCCATATAGAGTATTTAGAGCTGTAAATTGAGTTATTAGTATATCCTTTACAAATCTGCCCCCTATTTGGGAATTTTTATGTGTATTGTGTCTTTTTTCTATAGCTTTTTGTTGTGGTTAAAAATCTATAATATAAAATGCACCATTTTTAAGTATACAGCTCAGTGGTCTTAAATACATCTACTATGTTGATAACCATCACCACCATCTGGCTCCATAACTCTTCATTTTGTCAGTCTGAAGCTGTGTTAATTACACACTAACTCTAGCTCCTGGCAACCACCATTCTGCTTTCTGTCTCATTAATTTTGACTAGTCTAGATACCTCACCTGAAAAAAAAATCATACAGTATTTGTCCTTTTGTGAATGGCCTTTTTCATTTAGCATACTGTCCTCAAGTTTCCACTGTGTTGTAGCATGTGTAAGAATTATATTCTTTTAAGACAGAATGACATCCCACAACATTTTGTGGATCCATTCATTTGTTGATGGACATTTGGGTCATTTCATCTCGCAGCCTTTGTGAATAATGCTATGATGATGGATATGTAAATATTTGTTTGAGTTTCCTTTCAATTCTTTTGGATATATACCCAGAAGTGGAGTTGCTAGATCATAGTGATTCTATCTTTAATTTTTTTGAGGAACTGTCATACTGTTTTCTATAGTTGTGGCACCATTTTATACTTCTACCAGCAATGTACAAGGGTTCTAATTTCTCTACACCCTCACCAACACTTGTTATTTTCTGTTTTTTTTATGATAGTCATCCTAATAAATATAAAGTGGTAACTCATTGGAGTTTTTACTTTTATTTCTTTAATGACTAGTAATATTGAGAATCTTTTCATGTGTTTGTTGGTTATCTGTACAACTTATTTGCAGAATTGTCTATTCAAGTTCTTTGCCCATTTTTTAATAGGGTTATTTTTTTGTGTTAACCTATTGGAGTTCTTTATACACTCTTGATATTAATCCCTTATCAGATATGTCTTTTGTAAATATTTTATCCCATTCCATGGTTGCCTCATCATCTTGTTGATAGTGTCCTTTGATGCTCAAAAGTTGTTCATTTTGATGAAGTCCAATTTATCTATTTTTGTGTTGCCTGTGATTTTAGTGTCATAGCCAAGAAGTCATTGCCACATCTAATGTTATAAAGATTTTTCCCTATATTCTATTTTAAGAGGTTTAACTACTTAGCTCTTACATTTAGGTCTTTAATTCATTTAGAGTTCATCTATGTAAAGGGTATAGTGTTAGGGTCCAACTTCTTTCTTTTGCAAGTGGATATCTAGTTTCTCTAGTACTACCAGTAACATTTCTTGAAAAGACTATCCTTTCCCCATGGAATGGTTTCAGCATTCTTGTAAAATATCATTTAACCATATATGTGAGGCTTTATTTCTGAACTTTCTATTCTGTTCCATTGGCTTATATGGCTATCTTTATGTCAGTACCATGCTGTTCAGATTACTGTAGCTTTGTAAGAAGTTTTGAAATCTGGAAATATGAGGCCTCTAGCTTTGTTCATCTCATATGTATTGTGTCTTGGCACCTCAGTGGAAACTCCCTTTTACTGACATCTTACAGTTCTGCATTTTTTATGCAAAGTTCAAGCCACTCCCCACCTTGATAAAACTTTCTCAGTCTCTCCAACCAGTCTTTGTTGCTCCTTCCTCTGAGCTCTCCAGCTAAGAGGACAACGTGGATAAATGTCACCATGCTTTGTGCTGAAGGCAACTGTCCTGTGTATCATGTGTCTTCCCACCAGGCATGAATGACTGGTCACGTGCACTCATGTCAATGCCTTACACAGGTCCAGGTGTACAATAGGCCTCACTCCGTGTAGGAATGATAGCATGAGAACACCCTCCTTGGAAGTTCCCTGAGAGGATTTTTTGGATAATTGAGGCATCATTCTTGAATACCAACACCTGCCTGAAATACTTAACCGTTTTAAGTAAAGCTCCTCCTGCATGGATTTCATAATCCATACCTTCTAAATAAAAAAATGCACAATGGCTCAGTAGTCTTTCCTTGGTGACTCTGGGTCATCAGCGTGTGTATGAATTCTTGGCTGCTACTCAAGAGTTGACCTGCCCTGTTTCATGGTTGAGAGTTGACCCGCCCTGTTTCATGGGTCTGTTTGTCCCAATTTGGCCATCTTTTGCATCTCCTTTTCTGCTGCCCCTGGTTTTAATGACATCTCACACACCATCAACCCATCAACCGCTGTTCTCCTTGCTGTCCCTGTGCAGCCTTGCCCACCTCTCTTCAAATCTTTTGTGAGTTGGAACTCAAATAACAAATCTTCAGGTAAAACAAAAATAAAGAGGCCCCAAGTGGGGGTCACAGGGATCATTGATAAGTCAAAAGTTTAGGTTTTGTGCATGGACTTTAGAATACCTACCCTGGTTGTTTGGAAGTCTTTTTTGTTCCCTTTCTGGCCCTCTGCTGGGTTCTGGGCTGCTAAGTTCCCCATTTAGCTAACATATGAGTCTTACACGCATTTGAGAAATGACTACTGTAAGCCTATACCTGCTGGTTTAGGATTTGGTGAAATGTGCAAGGGCTGAGGCTCTGCCTCAGGTACTTGTGAAAAGGTGACTGGGGAGACAGCATGCAGGCAGTAGAATGCTGTCTTAGTTCATTCCTGTTGCTGTAACAAAAAATCTGAACCTGGGTGATTTGTAAAGAACAGAAATTTATTTCTCACAGTTCTAGAAGATGGAAGTCCAAGATCAAGACCCAGCAGATTCAGTGTCTGTTGAGAGCTCAGCCTCTACCTCCAAGATGGCACTTGTTGCTGTGTCCTCACATGGCAGAAAGCAAAAGGGCAAAAGAGTCTAGCTATTTCCCTCAGTCCTTTTATAAGATACTGATCTTCACCATGAGGGAATAGCCTCATAGTCTAGTCACCTTCTAAAGACCCCACTTCTTAATACTGTTGCTGTTGTGAGGAAGTTTCAATATATACCTTTTGGAGGAGACAAGGACATTCAAACCATGGAAAACTCCAAGCGCCAAGTCAAGTATCCTTCCCGGTGGGGAGCATAGGAGGGAGTGTAGGACTCAGCAGTCTTCTCCCTGCTACACTCCTCTTCCTTTCTCAGGAAGTGTGCACCAGATCCAGAGCCCTCACTGTGGCACTCTGGGTGGCCTGAGCTCACCTTTCCTTCTGCTCCCCCTGATTAACTCCCAGAGCTCTTCCAGCCTCATCTCCCACTGCCCCTGCACACAGCTCAAGTCTCAGGGACTGTAAGGCACCTGGTCATTCACATTTTCCTGATGTTGCTAATGCTAGCCCCACATCCCTTGACCCTCTTGTTTGTCTGATGAACTCTTATTCACTTTTAAATATGAGTGCTAGCTCCCACTGATCCCTACCCAGCTGGTGACTACCCTAAGCTTCCTCCCAGATCAATGCCCTTTCCTCAGGACTCGGTGTGGCCTGTGCCTGATGTTCTGGGCTAGGAGGACTGGGAAGAAGAGGCCCAGGATCCTGACTCTCACTTTTCTTTTCCCAAAAGTGGAGGGAAGAGGGTCTGGCTCCCACACCCAGTTCTGGGATCCACATAGGATGCTGGGGATAGGGTGGGGCCAGGAGCAGGGGCAGGCCTTTAACTACTCCTCCAGCCTGGACCCCCAGCCTGTATGTGCAGCAGGTGCATGCAGACTGGTACTCACAAGACTGAAATGTCCTAAATGCAGCTACTTTGGAAGGATTATGTGCCTGGTGTCTGGGATGCTTGACTGGATGGTGGTCAGTGCTGATTTCTCTGTGCAAATCCCAAGAGCATGGGGTAACTTAGGGTTTGCAGAGGCTCTCAGGAGCACATTCTAGCCACACTGGTGCTGTGAGGCAGGCAGGGCACAAGTCATGCTGATGAGGACACCCAGGCTACCTGCCCAAGGACATCTGCAGTTCCATGACAGGTACAGTTGGGACTAGAAACCAGGTGTCTGAGTCCCGGCAGATAGTTTTTCCTGGATCTAGGGCATACTGCATCCTTCTGAGGGAAGGTTCCTGACCTTCTGTCACCACACAGGGCAGGAAGTATGAACCAGGCAACAAAAGATGTGAATTCTAATCCTGCCTTTTCATAAATGGCCATGCCCTGTTCCTTGAATAAACTGTTGTATCTTCCTGGGTCATAGCTTCCTACATTGTAAAAAAGGGAACCACAACACCTCAGTAGATGGGAGTAGAAGTACATGAGGCGGTGATTGTTTTGCAAGGATAATAGGAGATGCTGCACCTCTCTTCCCTCGTCTTTCTCTGCTAGGTGAAAGAAAATTGCATTGAGCTATTAAGAAAACAGGAACTCGGGGCCTTTGGGTCCCCTCCCACTGTGAGAGCTTTTCTGTCCTCTCAATAAATCCTGCTTTCTCTCACACACACAAAAAAGACCAAAAAAAGAAAACTGGAACTCCAGTTCCAGCTGAACCTTTACTTCCCTGGGCCTCGGTTTCCCCTTCACACAAGCAGGAGCTCAAACATGCTGATTTCTGAAATCCCTCCCAGCTCTGGAAGTCCAAGACTCTGATCCTTTCCTCCTTCCTCCTCCTCCTGCTCCTTTGGGGATCGGCATGTATGTGTGCATGCATGTGCAGTGTTTGTACATTATATGCATGTGTATGCACATAGAGGCAGAAGGGGAGGGAAGGAGTCCTGCAGGGGATGGGGGTGGCACTCAGGAGAAAAGGCAGGCCAGACTTGATGTGCCAGCAGGGCTCAGGGCCTTCTCAACGGCTAATGACTCTTGGGGCTGTTTAATCATTAAAGGAAAGGAATAAAGCCAAGAGCACCTCAAAGTCCAGCCTGCTGGTGACCAACACTGACTGATGTGCAAGAACTTGGCAGCAATGGGGCCTGGAGCTTCGCGGGATGGGGACAGGACTGAAACAACTCCGCGTTCAGCACTGGGCTCTGGAGTTGGCCTGCACGCCTACGACATTGCGGTGGTGGTCATCTACTTTGTCTTCGTCATCGCCGTGGGGATCTGGGTGAGTGGGTCCTGGGGCAGGGCCTGAGAGAGAAGGCAACTTCTCATCTTGGGTGGGGCCGTGGAGCTGGGGCAGGGGTGGGCAGAAGGAAGCAGATCACAGAACCACAGGGCTGAGATGGAGGGACCTTCAGGAATCACCCTCCACTGGCCCTTCTTTTTGTAGAAGGTAGACGGAGACCCAGCTTCTGACTTCTTTCCGTGCACCTGCCACTTTTGGCCCTGAGCCTGGTTGCCCTGAGTCTTGGTCCTGCCGCCTTCCCCACCCAAGACCCTCAACTCTGCCAATGCTTGAGCCCTGGTCCTATTCAAGTCCTGAACTAGTTAGTGTCTTGGCCAAGGAGTGGGGCTTTCTAAAGGAGCTGGGGCTCTCAGGGAAGCAAGTCAGTCAGATTCCAAGGTCCTTCAGTTCTCTGTTGTTCCTGGGAGCCTCCATGTTGTGGGCAGGGCTAGACTTTGAGGTCAGATCCCAGCTCCAACAGCTAGAGCCATGTGACCCTGAGGACAGACGAAGCCTCTCTGAGCCTCGGTTTTCTCAGGTGGACAATGAGAGCAAGGAACTGCGCTATGGAATTGCTGTAATCATCCAGCGACAGGACGCACTGAAGCACTTGGCACAGTGCCTGACAGGCGGCTGGCAGCCAATAAGCGGTTGCTATTATCACCACAGTATTCTGCGGAAGTGCCAGCACCTTTAGACTCTGCTGTGATTCAAGTCCAAGCTGGTCACGTCCTAGGCTCTAGTGAAGTCAGGAGCCCTCCCTGAGTCTCAGTTTCCTCATCTCTAAAGGGGGTGAACAGTTCCTGCCACCAGGGCTGACGTGTGGAAGAAATGGGCAAACAGATGATTACTGGCACCAACTCATCAGTGACTTTGGACAAGTTGCTCCCTGTGCTGGGCCTCCATTTCCTCATCTGTAAAACAGATTTGTTTTGCTCATATGGGCTTCAAGGGGATTAGAGGTGACATGGGGAAGTTCAAGCAAAAGCTTGACAAGCACAAAGCCCTGTGCACATTTATCACTCCCTGGTGACTAATTACTTTCCCTTAAGGAAGGTCAGAGACCTATTGGCCTCAGCCTTTGAATAATTGCTTCAAGTTTACTCTTCACTACCCACTATCCTGCCCTCCCAGAGAAAGTTCCAACAGGCCGTTAACAGGTGCAGGACAGAGTTTTCTTCCGGGGTCCTGGATGGGGCTCTGGATAGTCTGACTTAAGACCAAGTCAGCGGGGGGCCCCAAGACACAACCTCTAACTCTGCCTAGGAACCCAAAGTCCCAGGGTCAGAACAGCAACCTTCTCTGTCCTCCCTGCCTCTAGTGTGGCAGCCTGTCAGAGAGCAGGCAGCAGGTCAGCTTGGTGAAAGGGCAGCCACTGCACACCTGAGGAGAGCCCAAATAGTCTCCTGAAAGCACACAGTGGGAGAGGGGAGGATCAGGAACAGTGGTGCATGCTCGCACCAAAGGTCGCACACACGTGGCGTCCTTCATTCCTTTGCTCTTCACACAAGCCCTGGGAGATGAGCAGCAGGGCTCGCAGAGAGGACATGACTCTCCTACAGAAATGGTGAAGCTGCCAGCCCTTAGACAGCTCCATCCTGCCTCAGTTCTCACCCTCTGTGACACCTCAATACCTGCACCGAGGGGCAGGGAATCTGGTGTGGAAGACAGAGGCTACAGAGACTTGGGAAGTCCTCATCTCACCCATTTCCTTTCCAGTCGTCCATCCGTGCAAGCCGAGGGACCATTGGTGGCTATTTCCTGGCGGGGAGGTCCATGAGCTGGTGGCCAGTAAGTTGACCTTCCTCACTTACCCCCACTGCAGAGGCTCCCAGCTCTCTTCCTCCTCCCCACAGTCCAAGTCCTCATCTCATCTTGTCATGTCTGGACCAAGACAACAGCCTCCCCAGTGAGTTCCCTGACTCTGGATTCCTCTCCTGCCCAAATCCACCTCACAACCTGAGTGAACCTGAGTGGTCTTGCTAGCACACATCTTGGACCAGCATCCCCTGGGTCCCACACTGGGCACTGGACCTGCAGAGATGGATCTGGAATGACCCTTTCCTATAAGTTCAGGACTGAGTGGGGCAGACATACTCATAAATAATATGTGCACTGCTGAGCTAGAAGGAAGCCCAGGGCTCCCAGAGCTCAGAAGAAGTCCCCAGGCCCCAGATGGTAGGATGGGGTGGGGATAAGGAAGGATGTCCTTGGAAAGGTGACACATAAACTGAAGAGCAGTTAAATGTAAGGAATCATAGAGATACATTTCCCAACAACCTCAGGGAATCAATCCTGAAACCTTCATGGACCCCAATTTCTCCCGTCAGGTCACCCCACATCTCTATTAGTCCTCAGAACTAACTCCCTCCTCCTGGAATAGGATGCAAGGAGGAAGGCCTGCATCAAAAACGAATAGTCATCAGCCCCCATGGTAGCTACAGGATTATACACACCCAGGTGTGCAAAATTGACACATAGCATATGTGCATGCACACTCATATGCCCGCATTCACACACACTGACACACACACATTCATACATGCCCACACTCACACATACTTCACACACTCATGCATGCAATCACTCACATTCTCACTCTCACACTCACACATTCTCACACATGCATTCACATCTAGCATACGCTCACAGGCTCATGCTCACTCACACAGTCACATGCAATCTCACCACATACTCCCATACACTCACAAGCACTCTCATATTCTCACACATTTGCCCTCTCACTCAGACACACTGATACTCTCACAATCACACACTCACACATTTACACACAGTCACACCACCAGCCATCTTTCCTCCCTCCTCTTGGTTCTCGCCACCCTCCCCGCTTCTGGTCACAGACTCTCAAAGAATAGAGGAAACCCAGGAGTCCTCAAGGGCTCCCTGGAAGGTTTGGGTGTCTGGGACAGAAAGAAGTAGGGACAGGGAGCTCTTATGTCATCCAGCATGATAGAACCCCCAGGCATATGGGGTGCTCAGGACCTTGTGGCTCAGGGGTACTACCAGCCACCCCTTCATCAGAAGAAAGGAAAATACTTGAAAGTGGTTCTTCTCAGCCATTGCTCCCAAATCACAGTTCTGGAGAGGAGTAGTGTGGGGGGAAAGAAGCAGGACAGAGCAGGTTCCTCTAACCAGCCAGGAGAAACCTGGGGACCCTACGGACTACCTGCTCAATCCTGAAGACAGCTGAGCTCTGGGCCTGTTAGTGTGAGGAAACCATGGCCTGTGAGCAGGAGAAGGGCACCTAGGGTGGTGGGAGGACCTCCAGTCCATCCTGTGGGGTTTGCTATTCCCCCCCGCAGAGGTCACCCCCTTCAGCATCCTTCTCTCTGGAGGCCCTCAGACTGATAGTCCCCCATGCCGAGCTCCATCAGTGTTACTTCCCATGGCTTCCCTTCTTTCCTGCTTCACCACTTACTCACTGGATCACCTGTGAATAAGTTTCCTAACATTAGCTCATTCCTCTGTGCATTGGGAAAATTGATACCCTCCCTCCAGATATTTGTGGAGATTAAATGTGTTTATTAATGCAGTACCTGGCATACAGTAGGTACTCAGCAAATGTCAGCTCAGTGCCATCCCTCACTGTTCCTAGTCCTGACTCCGGATTGATTCAGATTAACCCTGACACTGACCCTTTTTTTGTTTTTTGAGTTGGAGTTTCACTCAGTCTCTTGGGCTGGAGTGCAGTAGCATGCTCATAGCCCCTGCAGCCTTGACCTGCTGGGCTTAGGCGATCCTTCCACCCCAACCTTCCAAGTAGCTGGAACTACAGGCACACACCACCATGCCCAGCTAATTTTTTAATTTATTGTAGAGACGAGGTCTCACCAAGTTGACCAGGCTGATCTCGAAGCCCTGGACTCAGGCAATCCTCTCACCTTGGCCTCCCAAAGTGCTAGGATTACAGGCTTGAACCACCGCACTTGGCCTTTGGCTCTGACCTTTGACTCACTTGTGCCTTGCAGATTGGAGCATCTCTGATGTCCAGCAACGTGGGCAGTGGCTTGTTCATCGGCCTGGCTGGGACTGGGGCTGCTGGAGGCCTTGCTGTGGGTGGCTTCGAGTGGAATGTAAGGAAGCTTGCCTGGCTGCTCCAGGATAATGAGAGTCTGATCCACCTTGTTCCTGGCCTTAGTGCTAAATAGAACCTTAGAGGTGTGTGGGAGGCTGAGTGGTGAAATGAGACCCAGGTCCCTTACCTCTCCGCTCAGGGCCCTCTCACAGCATGGTGCTGCCTCTGGTGGGAAGCCACCCTTCTGTCTGCGTCTAGGCCCTAAATGCTGTCTTCTCCCCATTCTCCCAGGCAACCTGGCTGCTCCTGGCCCTCGGCTGGATCTTCGTCCCTGTGTATATCGCAGCTGGTGTGGTCACTATGCCACAGTACCTGAAGAAGCGATTCGGAGGCCAGAGGATCCAGGTGTACATGTCTGTGTTGTCTCTCATCCTCTACATCTTCACCAAGATATCAGTGGGTACCATGACCATGTGGCCATTGTGTCTGTTTGAAAATACTGACTAGGGAACTGCTGAGTGCATTATCATGGGTGTTTTGCTGAGGGGAAGCCGACAATCAGATCAGGTGGAGGGAGGAAGGAGGGGAGGGAGGGAAAGAGGGAGGGAGGGAGGAAAGAAAATGGAAGAATGCTCCACATACCTTCAATGCATGCTCCCCTTCAGCAGTGGGATAATCAAAGATACATGACAAGTGTTTGTTGAGTGAATGACAGTCCCTGTATTTAAAGAACTCTAGATATCATTCATTCACTTACCTTTCCATTAGTCAATTCTTCATTCACCAATTGCCTAGAATGTTAGAGTTAGAAAGACCCTTATTCTTTCTCTGTTGACCTAAACTAGACAGGTCAAATGACTTGCCCAAATCCACACAGAAGTTCAGATCCCCAGGATCGCCTCCTGTTATGTGGTAGATCTGGTCATAGGTTCACAAAACAATCATGGAGTAAGGTCCACAAGCTTACACTAGAGGGATTGGAATTACACAGTTGCCAGATCTAGGGCTGAGAAACACTTTAAGGCCCTTGTTCCGCCAGTGCTTGAGAACAACCCTAAGTCAGCTTAGGGAAAGGCTGTGCTCCCAGGTCCTTCAATAACCCCAAGCGTGTAGACTGTCCAGAGCCCTTGGTTGTCTGCACCAGGGCTCCAGCCACATTGCATTAGCCATGGGCCATCTGGCAGCAGGCGGGACTCTGCTCTGTGGGAAGCAGCCAGCAACCCTCTGGGTTCCTCCTCTCTCCTCCCAAATGACCTCTTCTCCTCCAGCCCAGCTCCTTCCTTCACTTCCTCAGGCTTCTGCTTTGTTCCTCACCATTCCCTCATGTCCAACAGACCAGCTACCTGATTAAATTGTTCTCAGATCCGAAGCTTTATGCAGTACTCCTCTGCTTTAAAGTCTCCACGGCTCCTCAGTGTCTGCAAGGTCAAGCCCAAACTCCTTAGCTAGCACTTAAGGCTGGTATTCATCCTGCGGTGAGGGCTGAGAACACCTGGTGTTGCTGAGCCAGCAGGTGACATACCCATAATGGCCACACTGAGGGTGTTGGGTAGCCTGGACTCGTGGCTCCTGGTTTTCTGCAGACAGACATCTTCTCTGGAGCCCTCTTCATCCAGATGGCCTTGGGCTGGAATCTTTATCTCTCCACCGCGATCCTGCTGGTGGTGACAGCCATCTACACCATTGCAGGTAGGGCCCAGGGAGGGTCACATCGGGGTGCAGAGACTGGGAGACAAGAAGTGAAGAGGCAAGTCTCTGACTGGAAGAGACACAGACAGAAAGACTGAAGGAGAGATGACCAGAGAGAGGAGGAGAGAGACAGAGAAAACTGATGCTGAGAGAGAAAATGAGAAACAGGAAGAGGCCAGGATAGAGAGAGGCCAGGACAGAGATATAGAACAAGAGTAAAACACAGAGGAATAGCCTAAAAGATGGAATGTGGCAGAGAAAAGAGGTGAAAAGGGTAGAAATGGGGAAACAGAGTCAGGTAGACACAGGGAAGGAGAGACTCTTAGAGAGACTGAAAAAGACCAACTGCACAGGGAGTAGGGTAGAGAGAGGGGACTATCGTCTGGACCAGAGTCATTGTGAGCTTCTCTAGTCAAGGCTACAAACTGTCTTCTTCCATTTCTCCCAAAACACCTCACACAGGCTCGAGCAGGACAGACTTACTTATGGCTAAACAGGCCTCAAAAGATGGGAGGTATTTAGGCGGGCACTGGGACAGGAAAGCAGGGTATATTCCTGGAAAAAACACAAGGAAAGGAATGGACTTAGGATATTAAACAACACAAAGTTACAGCATGATGGCCACAGCTGGATGCTGTCTGGGGTAGAAGGAGCAGACACAAACATCTTTGACTATGACCAGGCTTCATTCTGCCAGGGTGGGACAGAGCAGAGCATGGGGCAGGGGGAAAGGCAGGTGGCCAGAGTCCCCCTGCTAAGAGGGCTCCATGTCTGTCTGGTCTCCCCAGTGTGGCCAAGCACAGGGTGGGCACCCAGAGAGGAACGCCCATTGGTGCTGACTGACCAGTCCTCTCCTTGGATCTCCAGGGGGCCTCACAGCCGTGATCTACACAGATGCTCTGCAGACAGTGATCATGGTGGGGGGAGCCCTGGTCCTCATGTTTCTGGGTAAGGATGAGGCCTAAATACCCCCCACCCTCACCTTTAAATTCCTCTCTGATCTGCCTCTGCCACTTACCTGGCTTGACTGGAACTTTCCAGGGCATAGAACTACGTCCCCTCTCCAGGGTGGGGTTCCCAAAGATCAGGATTCCCTTTACTTCTAACCAAGGGTCGTGAGCCTGAATTCTACCTCCCTCCCTGACTCCCAATCCTCATACCTGTTCTAACCCGAGGGTCCACATGGGGCTGGGGTGAGCTGAGTGACAGGCTCAGTGGGGTGTCAGGGCTGCTTTGTTGTGTCTCTCCCCACAGGCTTTCGAGAGGTGGGCTGGTACCCAGGCCTGGAGCAGCGGTACAGGCAGGCTATCCCTAATGCCACAGTCCCCAACACCACCTGCCACCTCCCACGGCCCGATGCCTTCCACATGTTTCGGGACCCTGTGAGTGGGGACATCCCTTGGCCAGGTCTCATTTTCGGGCTCACCGTGCTGGCCACCTGGTGCTGGTGCACAGATCAGGTAACGCCCCTGCCAGGCTTGACCCAGACCACCAGGAAGGGGGTGGCTTCCTGCGGAACCAAGTGCCTGGATGCAGAGAAAGCTGGACCTCATTCTGGAACTGGAGTAGGGGTGCAATCAGTGACCAGTGCCAGGGCTTGCCTGTGCCCCAGTGAGCCCCTCCTCAATCTGACTGCACGCCTCCACTGCTGCCATTCCAGGTCATTGTGCAGAGGTCTCTCTCCGCCAAGAGTCTGTCCCATGCCAAGGGCGGCTCCGTGCTGGGGGGCTACCTGAAGATCCTCCCCATGTTCTTCATCGTCATGCCTGGCATGGTCAGTCGGGCCCTGTTCCCAGGTGAGAGCGAGTTGTGCTCTCTGGGTTCTGGGATATGGGGCTCACTGGGGGTATCCAGAGGTGTCCCTGGTCAATGCTGGACCAGGGCAGGGGGTGGTGAGCTTTGTCAGTTAATAGCATGTAGTAAGTAGTTTAGGCCTTGTGGGCCAGACAGGTGACACATATTTCAGTAGGAGAAATTTGAATCTCTGCACCATTATAAAAATCTGCTTCTCCTCTATATGAGAAATACCAATCAAGGCATTCTTGGCACCTTCCAAGGACATTTGGTTTTATCACGATGCAAAGCCTAAAACCAAAAGGAGGTTACTAGGCTTTGCAGAATAGTAGATGGGCAAGAAATTACCAGAGACACAGACACCACCTGGCCCTTGACCTTCTTGACACGGGTCCTGCCAGAGTCTCCAGGGAACATAGCTTCAGAAAGCAAATACTGGTCAATCTGAGAAGACACTGATCACATGGCTCTGACTGCCACTACTTGTTCTGCAGATGAGGTGGGCTGTGTGGACCCCAGCGTCTGCCAGAGAGTCTGCGGGGCCCGAGTGGGATGTTCCAACATCGCCTACCCCAAGCTGGTCATGGCTCTCATGCCCATCGGTGAGTCTCAGACCCCCGCCCCACCCCACACGCCCGCCTCATCTCCTCCATCCCCACCACCCAGGAAGGATGGTGCTGAAATGGATGGGAAGAGGGAAGAAAAGTGCTTACCTCTGCACCCCACACCCCAACACACACACCCGCCACACTTCTCACGGGCTCTGGTCCTATGTGCAGAGATAAAAAGTTGTCCGAGCTCATGCAGTCTCCAGGGAACCCAGACGCGCCAGGGGTGCAATTCAGTGTGACCAGTGTGGTGACTCAGTCGGGGTTGAGGCACCTGACCCAGTGTGGACCACGTCAGTCAGGAAGGCCTCCGGGAGGGGAGGGAATGGAGCTGAGTCCCAAGGAACATCTTAGGCAGATTCAGCCGGACAGGCACGGGAAATGTCAGTCTAAGGGCGAGAAGCTGTGTGTGGAAGGCCCAGGTGGAGAGAGAGCATGCAGTCTGAGCCCAGAGCAGCCCAGTGTGGACGCAACGGCAGGGAGGATGAAGACGATCTTGCTGGAGCGAATGTCACAGCCAAGCCTCCTTCTGGAGTGTGGCGCACTGGGACTCCAGATGGCTTAGGCCTGAGAGTGCATGACTGGGTTTGTGCTGTAGTATGGTCACTCTGCAGAGAGGACTCCACGTGAGGCAGGCTTGGGAAAGCAGGGAGACAGTCCGTGTGGTGTGAGCATTGGCCCGGATAGGTGGAGCTGTGGCTTGGACCAAGTCAGTGACTTTGGAGATGGAGAAAAGGGATTTACAGATGTTCGTGAGGTAAAATTGACAGGACTTGATCACTGATTGTGTCTGGGAACAAGAAAGACAGAGAAATCAAAGGGAGCTCCAGGTCTTGATCTTTAGAAGGTGCGTTTATAGTGATATTGCAATCGGGGACACAGGAAGGGAAGTGTATGGAGGACAGTGGATGAGTAGAGCTGTTCCCACCCTCGGTAACATGAGGAATGAATCAAGGAAGTAGTGGAGACAGTGGAGGCCCAGTCAGGATGAGCAGAGCGGCCCCTGAAGGGCTGGTGGGGACAGAGCACAGAGGAAGGTGTCTCAGATGACTCTGGTCTGGAGTAGAATGGGACAGTTGCTATTAACCAAAGAGGGAAACAGAATGCCCCAGAGGAAGATGGGTACCTAAGCTGAAGCACTGAGTCCAAGGTGCCTGTGAGTCTTCCAGGGAGACATTGGAAGGTGATTAAATACAAGGGAGGACCCCACAAAACTGGAATTATCTTTTGGAAAGTAGGCCCCTTGTAGGACAGGCTTACCACACTAGGTAAGTGTTCTAGCAACCCATTGACATCAGTGTACCAGTTAGTGTTGTTGTGAGAGGCTGCAATAGGCTGCAGTGAATTTTTTTGTTTTGAGGATTCTTTCAACACGTGTGCCCATTTCACGAGGAATGATTTACAAGTGCAGCTGCCCACAGTATGCTGAGTGCTCAGCAGTTTTTGACCGAAAATGGCATGTCACCTTCCACCCCCATGCTCCACCCTCCCTATTCACCCCATCTCACCCCAAGCTACTTTTGTTGGTTTCCCCGCATGAGAAAAGCCCTCAAAGGGAAATTTTTTGCTGAGATGGAAGAATTGAAACAAAAAATGGCAGAAGCGCTAAAGTATCAAAACTGATGAGTTCAAAAACTATTCTGGGCAGTGGAAAAAGTGACTCAATAGGTATATTGCTTCAAATGGAGAGTACTTTGAAGGTGACTGAAGTTTAAACATATAAGAATAAATATGCAAATTTTTAATAAATAAATTCCATTTTGGGGGGTCCTCCCTCGTATAGCTAGTTACTTGCAGAGCTAGGAAACAACCCTAAGGCTTCTGCCTCCCAGGCCTGGGCTTTCACCAAATGCCATAATGTCAATGATGAAAGTACAAGAGCACTTAAAACACACCCAGTTAATAACAATCGCCTCCCTCCTCTCCTCCAGAGGAACCCACCGACCAAGGGTCTACAAGCTGTGAAGCTTAAACGGAGATGTCAAAGCTGTAGAGAGTCTTAAAGATTACCTAGTCTCACATGCCTTAATGGTATGATGTGGAAACCAAGGCTCAGGGAGGGCAAATGAGTCACCCAAGTCCAGGAAGCAAGGCAGAGGCAGCACCTGGTTGGAACGCTACCTCTCTTTCTGTGGGACTCGGATTTCTTATCTGTACTTGACGGAAACCTCACCCAACACCATCCTCATCTCATCCCCACCCCGATTCCTGACTTTGCTGGGTACTGCTTCAACCTCCGTGGTCCCAGCACAGCCGGCCTTCATGGGCCAGCTGTCCATTCGAGTCTCATCTCTCCCCAGGTCTGCGGGGCCTGATGATCGCCGTGATCATGGCCGCCCTCATGAGCTCACTCACCTCCATCTTCAACAGCAGCAGCACCCTGTTTGCCATTGACGTGTGGCAGCACTTTCGCAGGAAGGCGACAGAGCAGGAGCTGATGGTGGTGGGCAGGTGCGCCGATCCCTTCTTCCTTCCTTTCAGGACACCCTCTTCACACCCCTCTCCCCCTGCCCCGGTCACCCTGAGCAGATGAGGCTGGGTCTGCGCCCTGGATGGCAGATAGAGCACTGGGCTTTAGGACTGGCTCTCTACCACCTCCGGGATGGCCTTCCTCATCTCTGGACCACTCCTCCCCCCCAGAATAACGGGGAGAAACGCCTCTTCTCTGCCTATTTAACTTTCTCTTGGATGTGATCAACAGAGAGATGACAACACACTTCAGAAGTGAAAGGTAGCTGGGCTCGGTGGCTCAGCCTGTAATCCCATGCTTTGGGAGGCCGAGGTGAGTGGATTGCCTGAGCCCGCAGGTTCAAAACCCGCCTGGGCAACTTGGCGAGACCTCATCTCTACAATAAATCAAAAATTAACCGGGTGTGGTAGCGTGTGCCTGTGGTTCCAGCTACTTGGAAGGCTGAGGCGGAAGGATCGCCGGAGCCCAGCAGGTCGAGGCTGCGGTGGCCGGGAGCGGCCAGTGCGCTCCAGTCTGGGCAACAGAGTGAGACTCCAACTCAAAAAAAAAAGAAGAAGTGAAAGGTGAACTAAGTATGAGGCAAGTTAGAAGTAGCTACTTCAAGGTCTTCCAGACCAACTCTGGATAACAGAAATGCGATTAATTTAATCCATTAGACTCACCCCAACTATCACCATGCACAGCACTCCATGTGCTGGGAACACAAAGATGAGTCACAGGGCTCTGCCCTCAGAGTGCTCACAGTTTAATGAGAATGATGAAAACACAGGGAACACAGCGTGGTACCTGCATCAATTGGAGATGTTCATAGGAAGGTCATCTCTCAATGACACAGAGTCTTGAACACCAAGCTAAAAGTTTGAACTTTATCTTATAAGCATAAGAGTTTTGTGTTTTTAAAAATACTAAAAGTATAACTTGGTGGCTAATTTTTCTTGTTCTCCATAGACTGGAGATTTGTAGGGTTAAGGGCCCTATCTGATATCTTTGCTTCATAATGGAAGGTTCCCTAACTCCGTTTTCTGGACTGAAGTGCTTCTTCTCTCCTTTGGGAAATAGGTTATTGAGTTTGGGTATCTTGCTCTTTTGCATTTCCCTTTTCCCTGCCATTGCACTCATTGTTCTTTCTACCAAATGCCTTCTGCTCACGGCTCCCTAATGGATTTCTACAGCCTGCTTATCTGTGCACCGTTAGTGCTAGGCACAAGGACTGACCACTGCAGGATCTGAGTGCAGGGCAGTTTGTGCAAAGAGGAAGAGGAGGAGAGACAGGGAGGTCACTTGGATAGCTGCTGCTCTAGTGGGGCCTGAGAAAGGAAAAAAAATGGGAGGAAAAGAAAAAGTGAGGACACGTATGCAGATCCATCTCAAAAGAAGCATCCCTTGCCTCTGCATGGTAGCTACCTGGTTTTTGCTAGCTTAATTCATCAATCAGTGGGGTTTGGGCGCCATCTCCTGTCTATATGCATCATTGCACCCAACACATCCAAGACAAGTTTTCAACTTGCCCACATATTTGCAAAATCATATATCCAGAACACTCTAGGGACTTAAGCCTGAGCTGGGATCAGATGAAGGAGAGTCAGAAGAAGAAGGTGGGATTTTTACTCCGAAGTTTAGTGCCAACGTAAGGGAGTCAGGGTCAGAACCAGGAGATGGGAACTATCCTGCACAGGATTGGAACTCAAAAGGGGAGAAAGGATGTCCCAAGCAGAGACCAGAGGCCTTTTGCTGGGATGAGTGGTGGGGTAGAAAGTATGGATTCCTCTTTGAACACCAGATAGGTGCCATGGCCTGGAAGACATCTAATATATAAATGCCATTGAGGTCTTAGAAGGATAGTTTTCTTGGATTCTGACATTCTGGGATTTTAACAGTATAAATTTCTGTATTTTAGTGTGTGGGATTTTGACCTGCTAGCTTTCTCTGATTTGGCAACCATGCATTCCCCGCCATCTTCTCCCTTCCCGGCTTCTGTGCACCACCTTCCCCCACGCCGTCTCATGCCCATCTGAGTGTGCCTTGTGGTGCCCTGTGCTCTCCCCGGCAGAGTGTTTGTGGTGTTCCTCGTCGTCATCAGCATCCTCTGGATCCCCATCATCCAAAGCTCCAACAGTGGGCAGCTCTTTGACTACATCCAGTCTGTCACCAGCTATCTGGCCCCGCCCATCACTGCCCTCTTCCTTCTGGCCATCTTCTGCAAGAGGGTCACAGAGCCTGTGAGTGCTATGCACCTGTCTCCTCCCCTTACCACAGAGGGGCTGGACACCTGTTCTGCCAATCAGCTTGTCTCTGTGACCTTGGAAAAACCTCTTCCCCCTCTAGGTTTCCATCTCCCATCTCCCTGACCACAGCATCAGGTCTAGATTCATTCACTTACTCAACAAATGTTTATCAGTCCTATTACGGCAGCTTCAGGGATGCAGCAGTTTACAAGGTTCACATAAGTCTGCCATCACTGAGCCATGATTAAATAAGCAATAATAGGAAAGTATGTTGTCTGCTGGGAGAGTGAAGAATACATGCATCTAACCAATGGGTCTTCTGGGGTCAGTGAAGACCCCCTAGAGGAACTGACACCTAAACTGAGACTTGACAGGTTAGTGGGAAGTAGATAAGTGTTTCAGACACAAAGAATAGAGTGTGTGAAAGTGCAAGATTGATTGGAAGATTTCTAGGGTCTGTTTAGTCTCTAACACTGTAAGGCTCTCTATATAAGCAAAATGACAGCAATGACAATGATGATGATAAAGTGTAAACTTACAGGGGTGCCTGCAAATGCATTGTTCACTTAACAGCACTGAAACCTGATGGGATCTGGGGAGATGCTGGGGTCACCAGGACTGGAACCTTGGTTACTCCCTGGGATCGTCTAGAAGACACAGGCCCAAACCTACTGGCTGCACATTGGGAAGTTGAGAGATGTCATGGACGCAACTGCACAAGAGCAGTGTGAGAGTGCAAGGTCATCACAAAGGAGGTCACAGAAACTCCTCCCTCCATGGCATCTGAGCAAGGTGTCTCCTGCTGCAGAGGTCTCATCTCGCTGATAACCATGCCACACAGCAGGGCCCAGTTGAATCTTGGGAGTTTGTGTTCATTCTAGAGTTTTTGAAATTACAATCAGCATCTCATTTTTTAAAATATATGTCATCAGACTCTTAAATACTTGGGAATAGATACGAGTTAGGGCCAAATGGGGTTATTAAAAAGAAATACAAGGGAGATACCAGAACCTTTCTTTAAAACCAAAAAAAAAAAAAAAAAGCAACAAAGGGAAATCTCTATTCTGATTTCTGATTTATCACTACAGAAAGACAAGAAGGAGATCCTGGTGTTTTCTGCTTATTACAAAAGCTTATTCCATTCTAGATGAATATTAAGCATCTTTTAATTAACTTGGTACTTAGTTTTATGAGTTTCTTTTATCATGGCACGTGAGAAAAATCTGAGTCAGCAAGGTTGAGTCATTGGTTCAGGGTCATTCCAGTATGGAACCCGGATTCACATTTGGTTCATCTGACCCTAGCACCAATGCCCTCACCAGCACTACCCTCTGCCTGCCTTGAAGTCTAGACAACGTCTCAGCATTCATGGGGCACTCACTGAGACGGACTTGCCAAATATTGTAATAGATGAGTGGAAGAGTGAGGTTGGGAGGGACAGAGTGACTTTTGGCCTCCGGGGGTCTCCCACCTGATTCTCACCCCTTCTGGTGTCTGTCCTCTCCGTAGGGAGCCTTCTGGGGCCTCATGTTTGGCCTGGGAGTGGGGCTTCTGCGCATGATCCTGGAGTTCTCCTACCCAGCCCCAGCCTGTGGGGAGGCAGACCAGAGGCCGGCCGTGCTGAAGGATTTCCACTACCTGTACTTTGCACTCCTCCTCTGCGGGCTCACTGCCATCATCATCGTGACCGTCAGCCTCTGTACAACCCCCATCCCTGAGGAAAAGGCAAGTGTGTGTACTCACACTGAGGGCCCCCAGAGATGCTCTTCCTATCTCCAGTGCGTGGATTTCCACCGTTAGGTCTCACTCTGTTGGGTTAGGATCTCCCCTGTGGTCATGCTAATGTTCTCTGGAGGGGGAGTTCACTGAACTATGAACACTCCAGTGAAAAGTAATTTATTCAATTCAAAAATTTTACCCAGTGAGTACCCACTATGTGCCAGGCACTGTGCTGGGGTTACAAAGATGAATGGTCCCTGCCAGCGACCAACCCTGGGGGAAGCAGACACACTGACACATTTTTTACTCTTCGAAGAGGAAGTGCAGAAGGGCCAAGTTCAAGGAGAGGGACACAGCATAGGAGAGGCAGTCACCTCCTGGGAGCCGGGGAGAGTACACTGAGGACACTTTGAGTTGGACCTTGAAGAATGAATGGAGAATATTTTTTAAAATAAATATGTGGGGTACAATTCAGGGCTAGGTATACAAACGTTGATTATACAGGTACCCTTGCTGATGAGGTGTGCCCCTCCTTTCCCAGGAGTTTCTCTCAACTGCCAATCCCACACTGCCCCTGAAACTTTCCTACTACTGCCAATCCCTTTCTTATAGAATTATAATTGTTCAAGGTCCACTTATGAGTGAGAACATATGGTATTCTGTTCTTTGTTTCTGTGATAGATCACTGAGTATGATCGACTCTAAATCCATCCAAGTTGCTGCAAAGTCCATATGTTTGTCCTTCTTTATGGCTGCATCATATTCCATTGTGTATATGACCACATTTTTTTTTACCCAGTCCAGCTTTGATGGACAGCATTGTTGATTCCATGTTTTTGCTATTGTGAATAGGGAATAGAGAATTTTTGAGTGGCCAAGAAACAAGTGCATGGGAAAAGCCACAGAAAGTTTACTAGATTACGAGCCCAAATGAAAATTCTCACCTCTCCCAAAATGAAATTCAGTCTTTTGATGTTTGCTTGTTTGTTTGTTAGAACCTGTACTAGTGTGCTAGGGCTGCCATAACCAAGTACCACAGATTGGGTGACTTGAACAATAGGAATTTTTTGTCTTACCATTTTGGATGCCAGAAGTCTGAGATCAAGGTGTTGGCAGGGTTGGTTTCTTCTGAGGCCTCTCTCCTTGGCTTCTCTTTTTTGTTACATGATCTTCCCTTGTGCCTGTCTGTGACATAATCTCCTTATCTTTTAAGGACACTGGTCTTATTGGATTAAGAACCATCTTAATGACCTCATTTAGCCTGAAATATACTGGGGGGGGGGTGCCAAAAAATGTATACATAAATGTACATATAACATTTTAAGAGATGTTATCTATGCATAACTTTTAGTTCATCATAATCAGAAGTGTCTGGATGCTGATGGTAACCACTTTGAGCACCTCTTGTAATTGCAGAAGTCAAACATGACTTGTATTCATCTTTTGTTATTGGTATATATTGAGCATTATATTTTTAATATAGTTTTTTTCCCCTTAAAATATGTATGCATTTTTTAGCAACTTCTATATATTTAAAAACCCCATTTCCAAATATAATCACATTCTAAGGTGCAGGGGGTTAGGACTTCAACATATAAGTTTGGGGAGGACACAATTGAGCCCATAACAGAGTTGATGCCAGAAGTCGGTCCCTGAACATTGGGTGGCCATCATGAATAATTCCCTCACATGTATGGTGCTTCAGATTTTGCAATCTTCTTCCCTCTCCTCCTCACAATGTAAAATCCTTCCCTGGATTGTTCTCCTCTCATTCCTCCCTCTCCTCCCCTCAACAGTAGACTTTTGCAAAGAATGATCTTTATTCCCAGCCTCCATGTCCCACCTCTTGTCTGCTTCTCAGCCCACTGCTGTCTGGCTGTTGTCTTCAGCTTTCTGCCAAAATTGCTCTTACCAAGGTCACAGTAACTGTGTGTTGGTGTCTGATAATATCTTGTTGCTCAACTCAGTGGTCATGTTCCTGTCTTTATTTCAAGTGAATTCTGAGGGAAACTAAACATTACTGACCACTTCCTGTACTCTGAAGACATTCTGTTCATCTCCATGAACTATCCTGATCCTGGTTTTTTTTTTTTCCCTGGCCTTCTGATCAATCTTTTGACTTCTTCATGGACTTTTCTTCCTGCCCCTTCAATATCAGTGTTCCTTAGGAACCCATCTATGGCCTAGAACCTGTCTCACCCTACAGTGTCCCTGGGCCATGAATTCAACAACGTTCTACATTGAGATGACCCTCTATTCTCCATCTCCACACAAAACTCCTCTCCCAAGTTTCAAGCCCAGAAATCCAACTGCCTCCTGGTGACACAAAAAAACACAGTTCATATGCTACTAGTGACACACAGTGATAGTACAAAGTAAGGTTTATCGAGAGACACTTACAAGCAAGGAAGTCACCCAAGCTCTCATGATCCCATAGAGAAGCATGCTTGGGCCCAGCACAGTGGAAAGCAGGAAGCTGGAAAAATAAGGCAGGGGATACCTGGCTCAGCATGTAACAAAGAGCTATCTGGCCAGAAGCACCAAGCTGGAAAAGCAGAAATTCAGAGCTCAGGTAGCAGTGAATCCAACACCACTGATACCAATCAAAGAATTTGCTATGTTTTAGTCTGTTGAGCCACCAAAAAGGAGAAGAGAGAAAACTGCCAAGGCAGACGTCCCCAACCATTTTGGCATCAGGGACCAGTTTCATGTAAGACGGGTGGGAGTGGGGAGGTACGGGGGTGGGGGTGATCATCAGGCATTAGAGTCTCATAAGGAGCACATGATTTAGGTCCCTTGCATGTGCAGTTCACAGTAGGAATCACATTCCTATAAGAATCGACTGCTACCGCTGATCTGACAGGAGGCAGAACTCTGCTCACCCACAGCTCACCTCCTGTTGTGCATCTGGGTTCCCAACAGGCCACAGACCAGTACAGGTCTACGACCTGGGGTCTGGGGACCCCTGACCTAGAGGACACAAGATATATTTCTCTTCACCTAGATGACTCATGAAGCTCATCACATTTGTGCGTGTGCATATTCTCTCTTCCTTCTCTCCCCCCCCAGGACCAAACCCACCCCTTGTCCTGTCATCCTCTATCCTTGGCAGGGGCACCACTACCCATCTAATCATCTAAGGCAGGAACTCCAGAGCCATGTTAGCCTCCCCCCTTTCCCTCACCTGGCTCATTCAGCCAGGCACTGCATCCTGTAGGTTTTACCTCCTTAGCATTCTTCAAAGCTACTCTCGCCTACCCATTACCTCAGGTGCCTCTTATTTCTTGCTTAATTTTGCAACAGTCTCCAGGCTGGACCCCCTTCAATTAATTCCAAGAGATCTTTGGAAATCCCAGAACACATGGACTACTTATGGTCTCTCTCCTTTGTTTAAAGTTTACAGTGATTCCCCGTTGCCTATAGTTTTTTTTTTTTTAAGTATGAATTCCTTGTCCTGACCTTCCAAGCCTTTTATTATCAGGCACCAGCCTCCCTGTCCAACCTCATTTTTCTCAGTCCGTGAGATCCACGAGGTCAGGGTCCATGTGTGTCTCAGGTCTGTATTCCAGCACCCAGCACAAGCCTGACATAGAGTAGGCACTGGGGGAATTCTCATATCTGATGAAAGGGACAGTTAAGGCTAAGATCCAGGCCTCTGACTCCTAGCCCTGTCTCTGTTCCTCATCCTCCTTGCTGATGCTCTGATAGCCTTCCATGAACAGGGCCCTCTTTTTCTACAGCAAGACTGCTCTTCAAGACAACTACAGCCTTCCAAGTAGCTGGAACTACAGGCGCACGAAAAAAAAAAAAGACAACTGACTCCAGTGTCTTCCTTCCCTCCAGCTTGCTCGCCTGACATGGTGGACAAGAAATTGCCCCCGCTCTGACCTGGAGAAGGAGACTTACGAGAGCTCGCTGGACATATCAGAGAGGCCAGTCGGGGAGTGCCCTGCAGGAGACAGAGTAGCAGAGAACTCCAGCCAGGGTCCGGAGCAGCCTGGAGGTAGGCTGAGGCAGGCTGGGGGATGCCCACCCCAGAGGAGCAGCGGGGGCAGCACTGGGGATGGGTCTCCGGGAGAACCCAATGAATATCACCATTCCTGGCTTCTCACATGGCTTCTCAACTGCTTGAAAAATAAGACAAATGAATAAGGCAGATGGGAGCCAAATTATTGCCCTCATTACTGACAAGGTGTGGGTGGAAAGAGTTGGTTTATATCCACAGGAAGGTGCACTTCCTAATAGTAAACTCTAGCATGAGACAGGTACCTATGCAGTCACCAGCAGATCAGATTGAGGGCACAGCCCACCCCTTGAAGGAGGAAGCAGTTGAGCCAAGCATGCCCTCTTTATCCTTCCTGTATTGAATCTATCAACAGGGAAGTCCCTTCACCACGCCTAGGCTGAATGGGTACAAAGACAAAAATCAGAGTATTCCACTTATGAATTTCCCTCCATGTGAAAGGAAAACATCAGGCATGACAAAAAAAATCCCCAGCCCCCACCACCACTTAAAAATATATATTTATTTCCCACTGGGCTCAACAGTGCTGTCTATAGTCACACACATGCCTGGTTGTCCCTCATGGGGTGAGAGAGGCCATGTGTCCATAGTTGTGTCTGTCTTCATGAGACTCCTTCAGAATAACTACCCCTCCAGCTGCTGATGGACCATATAAATTGCGCCTCCTAGAGGTCCCTGTGTTACAATAGTATATTACTTAAATGTACTCCAAGGTCACATGGTATCTAAAGTTGAAGATTATTATAAGACATGATTTTCCTGTGTGAGACATAATGAAGCTATAACTTTTCTGGTGTGAGATTAAATAATGATATCAGAATATTATAATGATAGAATGAAGACATTGTAAAGGTTTTCCAATTACAAAATTCCCAAGGAAAAATTTAAAATCCCAAAATTTAAATCAGTTTGCAAGTTCAACTCCAAAATCAATTTCTCTTGCCCTTGTGAGTTAAAAATTCAATGAAATTTAAGCCCTAAATGTATTTTTTAAGTCCCAGTGCCTGGATAGAGTTGGGGTTCCGTTGCCAGCTGCTTTCTCACATTGGATTGGGCGTAGCTCTGCCAGGGTCTTAGGAAATGTCTTAGTTCTACACCAAGCTCCGATGTGCCAAGCTTTCAGTCATTCTAGTGAGTTAAGAGCATAGACAAAATTATCAACGCATCACTTGCTGCCCTGGCCTGGTTGGAAACACTGTGCCACTCAGTTCTCATGCCTTTGTCAGGCTTTAGGGGCCCTGTCTCTCCCCAAGTCCTGAGAAGGCTCCTGCCTCTCTTGAGGCCCTTCAAATTTGCTTAAGATTCTAATTCTAGAGAAGCACCTACTTGTCTAGAGTTAGTAACATCATAAGCTCCAGAATCCCACCAAAGTTCAAGGCTCAAAGATTCTTGTCCATACTACAGTGTTTAAAAGTCCATGAACCACTATAATGAGGTATCCTTAATGATGGATAGAATTATTTCTAAGCTTCCATGGTCAAAACCCATACAGGTTCACTTCAGAAAGCACTACCAAGGATCAGAGTCACCCTTCCTGGTCTTATCAGCTACCCCAGTTAGTTCAAGGCAAAAAACAAAATGCACCTCATTGTCTCTTTTTCAAGCTTTATGTTCATGTACCAGATGCTGGGGTCTTAAAACTGCTTCCCACCACCACTATCATTGCAAAGACCTGGTCCTGGCTCCTGTAAAACTTGTGGCATCAAAGACAGCAACCTGAGAGCACATGGTCTTGGTAGGCAAGGCAGCTACCAAGAGAGGGAGGAAAGAAAGAGGAAAAGCCGCAGAGGTAATTCCCAAAGGGAAAGAGGAAGCAGACAGCTTGTACCTCCCCAGGGCTGAAGCCCAGAACTAGTCAGACTTACACAGCATTATACAGACAGACCTACTCCCTGATTGGCCCCCATACAAGGGGCAGAATCATCTCTGCAGAAGAAGAAAGAAAACCTACTTTCTGTTGGATGACTTGCTCTCAAAACAGAGAAAGGAGTCACTGAGTCAGCCAAGATGTTCAATGAGAGAAACCCAACATCCCTTCCCCTCCAAACCACTGCGGTCAGGAAGGGAAAGGGCAGGAAAGACTGGTGCTATTATAGGCAAAAGTTCATTCCTTGGAAAATGATAAAGGCTAGTACAAGCAAAAGACGGCATTCATATTATTGTTATTAGTGCAGCTCTGCAGCTTCATGACCTTAAACAAGTCTCTCCCCTTTCCTGTGCCTTTTTTCTCCTTTGTGCATTGAGGGAGCCAGACCAGATGGTACCCAGTGTGCCTGCATCTCTGATGCTCTGTGGTTCCAAAGCCATTCAGATAATAAAGCTTTCATTCACAGTGCATTCTTTTCCATCTCAATGAAAACCTTTTTATATTGACCTTGTTTTTAATATGCTATCTGCTAATTTCATAAACTTTAAAAATATTTACCATATTATTTCTTTTAGGTTTCGTTTTTAGTGAATTGTGTTCCCTTTAATCCCAGATAGCACCCTTTTCCCGCACTGAGGAGTCTGTGTCTGCATGGACTTGGTATCACTTGCGTTTAGAACATCTAAGGCACGAGAACCTCTCCCACTGCCCTAGTGCTGGCAACTTTTTTAAGTGCTCTCAAATCTCCATTCTCATTTGATGCGCAAAATAACACAGAGAAGAAAAGGGCATATGTCATTGACCCATTTGAGACAGAAATAACCTGCAGCTCAGGGAAGCTGGGTGATCTGTCTGCATAGTAACCAATGGTAGAGCTGACCCTGGAATGCCAAGTTCTTGGCTTGCAGCCCCTTCCCCTTCCCAATTGAAGGTTCTGCATCAGTCTGGTTCAAATGCTCCCCTCTTCCTGGTTGAGATAATGTTCCTTGCCTAGTCAGAACTTGTGCTCTGAATTGGGATGAATTGCATCATCTTCCCTCCTTAACACACCAAGCTCTCTGCAACAATGAGATGCTTCTGCCCCATGACCATTGCATGCTGTGGCCAAGGGCAGAGCTTAGTCTAGAGCCCCAGCTCAGCACCCAGGCAGCGGTCCACAGAAAAGGTCAAGTCAATGGCTCCACCATCCCCTGCTTTCTGTGCATTCCCATCCCTTTCTTTAGTTTCTCACCCCCTTTCTCCCTCCCTCACACTCCCATCACTTTCCCTTTTCCAACCTCTCCTTGCCTCTCCCCTCCTCTTTTTGATTTTATCCCTCCAGCCTCATGCAGGTTCTGGGGAAAGCAGCTCTGGGGCTGGTTCTGTGGACTCTCTGGGGCCCCAGAGCAGGCCTTGAGCCCGGCAGAAAAGGCTGTTCTAGAACAGAAGCTGACCAGCATCGAGGAGGAGCCACTCTGGAGAAGTGTCTGCAACATCAATGCTGTCCTCTTGCTGGCCATCAATGTCTTCCTCTGGGGCTATTTTGCGTGACCCCACAGACCAGGCTTCAATGGAGACAATTACACACAGCCCAAGCCTGCCAGCCATAGAAACAGGCTCTCTTCCCATCTTACTGTCTGAACTGGAGACCACAGTGGCCAAGATGGCAAGAGCCACTGAAGAGCATTCTCCACTTGATGATTGGAGAAACGGCGGCCCAGAGAGAGCACTGGATGAGACCCAGCAGGACTTACTCTGGTCTCCCCACTCCACGGCTCTTTCCAATACTTTGCCTTATATTCCTACCCCAAAGACACTGTTTCTGCTCTCTTCTTGAGTATATTCATAAACCTTTACTGTATTGTGTTTTGAGGTCAGGAAAGTTAGATGATACAAGAATATCTGGAAAAAGTCCAAGTGTAACACTGCTTCCCTATATCCTCTTTCCTCTTCCCACTTCAGGTCCCCCCACCTCTCTATTCTCAACCCCCAATCTATTTGTAGCATGTATTTGCCCAGGAGGGCCCTATATTCCATTGATGGCTCCATAATAGTGGCTGTCAGACCCAAGGGGGTGAGGGGCCAAGGGTGGAATGTAAGCCCAGTGACAGATGGTATTTTGGGCTCCTGGATGAGGACCTCTCCTAAGCACTATTTACATGCTGCCTCTTTCTACTCTCAAACCCAAATATACACAAAGTCTCCATGACCTTGAGGAGCTTAGAGTTCAGCTGAAAAGATGTGACTTGTCGAAAACAAGAGAAATCAAGACATGCTACTCTGTAGTTAAGGGTAAGTCCTGCAGGGGGCAACACGGACAGTCTACATACCACTGCACCTGGGACTCTGTCCTCCCTTTGCCAGCCATGCACCTGCCTACCCTGGAATACACCATGACCTCATTAAGTGTCCTTTCCCCAAGAAGCTGTCTTAATGGCCCAAAGTGTGTCAAGGTCCCTCTCCTGCTCCCAGAGACCCTGAACCTGCTTCTGTCACAACACTGATCACACCTAACCATGGGGTTGTCTTCCTTTCTAGAAGGAGGCCTCTAAGGGGCAGGGACCAAGGACCATGTCCCAAGTGACTTTGTACCCAGAAAATAACAGCCATTCAATAAATGTTTATTGAATTAATAAGTTCTCCAAGGTCCTGGTGAGCTTTGTGCTTGGTTATCTGGTTGGTGACTTGGGGAGTCAGCTAGTGGGAGGAGTCTCCTTAATTTGAGTTTAAACAAGGGATTCTCAGACATCTGGAATGAGACCAAAGTCCCAGCCCACTGACAGACATGAAGAGATAGTATGACTTCTTTATATCTCCCTGCCTAGGCTGCCCCATCTCATCAATTAACACTGATCACTAATTACAACTGGATACAAAAAAAAAAATCTATTTCTTTGAGGTGTAGACACCACTGATTCTACGAGTACTTCCTGTCGCTGCTGTCTCTAAGTTTTTGTGTTCTCTGACCTTTTGAACCCACTTGTGTCTCACCTCACGTGACTCTACCCTCTCCATTTTTCCCCCCTTTGATCTTCACTGAGAACTCAGCTTTTCCCCCGATTTCTCCCTAAACCATTCATACATGTATCTGTGAGAGATAGACTGAAGGTTTGGGGAGAAGGAGAATTTTAAACTACAGAAGTACAGTCTAAAATTGGGTATTGAGCATCCTATTTTTAGGAGTTCCTCAGCAGCCTGCGACGAGAATTTTATCAGAGCTCTCCTCAATCTCCTACCTCTTGCCGCCTGCCTTCTGCCTCCTGCCTCCTGCCCAGCTCTCAGTCCCCTCTCTCCCTGCAGATTTGGGGGATGTCCCTCCATTCCTCCACTTTTGGCCTCCTCCTCAGTTTCGTCCTCCTACTTTATTATGCTGGGCCTCTACTGGACTCCAGACCTGTCTTGTCTGACCCAAGGATTCACGAGTGTGCTGTTGAATATAGTAGGACTGCAGGAAGGGTGGCCACTCCCCTTCCTACCCTTCTACCTGGTTAATTCCTACTTGTTCTTCACATTTCCACTCAAAAGTCACATCCTAAGGGAAGCCTTATTGTCCCAGTCATGATCTAAGCATGGCCAACTGCATCCCAGAGCAGATAAGCTCCCAGCACCCAACACACAGTCTCATGCTCCCTTCAAAGCATGTGTCAGTATATACTGCTATATTTGTATAATTATCTCATTAGTTGCACCTCCTCTCCTAAATTGTGAGCTTCTCACTGAATCCCCTTCACCAAAAAATTACCAGGCACAAGGTAGGTACAAGAAAAACTGTTGTATGAATAAGATGAGTGAATGAGTGAGTGAAAGAGCATCCCTAGGAGAGGACACCAAATATTAAAAACACAGAGGTAGAAAAATCATGATATAACTAAAAGAGTTGAAAATGTCTGAAGTGGAGGGTGCACAGGGGCAAGGCCAGTGCTAGTCCTATGGTTTGTTTGGGGAAGTGAGCAAAAGGTACTCTTCCTTCTTGCCAGATGCAACTCCTGACTAAGGGGCTGTCAGTGGCAGTCAGACCTCAGCCCCCAGTGGCCAGGGGCATTTGTGCAGGGTACCACCTGCACATCCTTGAGTGGTAACCCTACATGTGGGGAGCTGATTGGTACAGTGACTGGGAGGTAAGCAGGTGTTAGCTTAGGGGGGAGGTTCCCTGCCAAACTTGGGACTTCATCTTACCTGGATCATTTCAACATCCCCTTGACATTTATCACTCTTCCTAGTCTCTCCTCTTCCAATTCACCCTATGCACTACAGTAAGTATTATCTTTTTAAAATGCAAATCTTATATTCTACCTTTTAAAGACTCTCTAAGACCATGTTTTCTAGCTTGGCATGAGACCCTATGGAAACTGCTAGAAATATCCTCGAGGTTTAGTCCTTGGGCTCTCTACTCTGGCAAAAAACCATAGAAAAAGCCATAGAACCACTGCTGTTCTGTGCAGTGGTTAAGAGCAGGGGTTTGGAAGACTGACCTTCTGGAACCAAATCCCAGTTCTGTCATCTGCTACCTATATGATATTAGAAATTTTTTTTTAACTTCTCTGTCTTATTTTTTTCATCCATAAAGTAGAGATAGTAATTACAGCTACTTCATAGGGTTGTTTGAGAGGATTAAATGAGCTAATTCAAATAAAGTGTTTAAAACATTGTCTGGCACATAACTAAAGCAATTAATAAGTATTAGCTATTATTACTACTATTAGTAGCAGGTGAGAGGAACACATAGGGGGCTTGATACTACCTAATAATGTTATTTTAGATGTAGCATAACATGCTGTCAGAGCAGAGAGCAATTAACTACCAGGGTAATCAGGAAAGGGCATAACAGGAAAAAAAAATAATTGAGGTGGACTTTGAAGAATGAAAGGGAGTTTTCTAGGAGAAGTCATACAAGGTAGAGGGACAGCATATGCAAAAGTAAAAACGGGTACAACGAATGTCCATAAAACAGAGATACCATCTACTCATTTGCAAATATCAACCCTATATATTTAATTTCCCCTTACAAATCTATTTGTTTTTAGCCTCTTGCCTCTGAGGCAGAGCTGTGAGGTTTACAGACAAGGAACAGGAGAGAATGGGCATTGGACTACTGGAACAGAGGCTGTCGGTGTTTTGTCTACATTCCCAGGAACTCACTAGTCATATTTGCCATGACTTCCTGCTGAAAGCCCCTGTAACTCTCTGCTGAGGACTTTCTCTGACTGTAGAAAAATGGTCAGCCCACTGCATAGGCTAGGGAAGTGCTGGAAGTTAACGCATCTGGGACCAGCCCTGAACCACTGACAAACAGCACGGTCAGTTGCTCACCCTGAAGTTGGACAACTCAGAGCTTGTTCTAAACGATCTCTCAGAGGTTCTGCATAATATGTCCATTAACACACCCTGTATTTTTTCCTTCTCTTCCCTATCTCATATCTCCACTTCCCCGATGGTGGTTCCTGGGCTCTCCTTTCAGATAGCCTACTGGTACCTAGTTTCATGTGCTGCTTCTGGGAAATCAAATTAAGAATTTTAGCAAGATAAAAAAGAATGAACTCATGTCCTTTGCAGCAACATGAATGGAGCTAGAGGTCATCATCCCAAGTGAACTCAGAACAGAAAACCAAACACCACATGTTCTCGCTCATATGTAGGAGCTAAATGGTCACAAGAATGGAAATAATAGACACTGGGGATACCCCCTTATGGGAGTAGGGGAGCTAGGGTTCACAAACTACCTATGGGGCACAATATTCACTCTCTGGGGAATGGGCCACCGGAGACCCAATCCCCACCATATGCAGTATGCTCATGTAACACATACACGTGTACCTCTTGAATCTAAAATGCAAAATTTTTTTAAAAAGAAAGCAACCAGGTTTTGAAGTCAGACTTTGTTGAGTGGGAAAAAGGCAAAGCCTAAAGAATTTAGAACATGGAGTCTTCCCCACAGGGAGAGATGCTCTCCCTTCTACCATCAGGTCTTAGCCCTACCGTGGACCATGTGAAGTGGATGCTGGCGTGGGAGGCTTCCAGGCAGAGGGCACGGCACATACAAAAAGACCACTGAGGTCTCTTCCAGTTTAGAGGTTTTACAAGCCAGATTTATCTCATTCTGTCACTGAACATTACAAATCATCTGTTGTGACCAGGCTCTGTTCTAGGCACTAAAGGTGCCAAATGTCCAAGCTTTGGTGTCTTCTTAGCTCCCCGGCTAGACTCTGAGTTCTCTGAGGACCAGGGTGCTTCTTCTTTAACTGTTTTGATGGAGTAACAGAAGCAATGTGATGGAAGGGAAAGAACACCAAGCTGGGAGTCAGGAAACAGGAGTGACTGACCAGGGATGGGAGAGAATGGACACTGGACGGCTGGAGCGGAGTCAGAGGTGAATACCAAATGGGTACAGTGCGGGAAGCTTGCAAGTCAGGATCAGTCCTGGAGGAGACCTTGATGACCAGATAGTCAAATCCCCACATTTCACAGAAAGGATAACTGGAGCCTTTTGGAAAGGATAAGACTTGCTTAAGGTCATACAAGGAGCCAGCAATAATTATCCAGGCCCTTCGAGATGAAAGTGCTTCAGAGGGAGTGGGCAAGCCAGGCACAGCATGGCAAGAGCTGCAGGAAAGCAGACACATTGAAGCCTATGTTCACCACTGGGCCCTGAGCAGGTCTATTGCTGGCACACAAGTCACATGCACACTTACATCTGCATAAATGTGTGTCATGCTCTCACCATTTGAAGGGGTCTTCAAGGTCCTCTCATTCGGTCCTCTTTCCTCTGTCCCATGCCATTGTTCATGTGGTCTGGTACACTCACTCCTGACCTCCTACCCAGCACCTCTTATCTCCTACTCATCTTAGCAATAATTTCTTCCTACTGACTTTTCCTGATGCCTCCTTCACCCACCCATGTTGGTTCTGTGTCCTTCCTCTGAGCCTCCACAGTACCCTATGCTTCTCTCTAACACAGCAAGTATCATGCTTGTGTTATATGTTCATCTCCTCTTTGTTATAAACCGCTACTCTCTGAAGGTAGGTACTGTGTTTCTCCAAGGACTGCATGATGTGAGAGCACTTTGTAAATGCTTAGTAAATGTCCAATGAATGAGTGCATGTTAAATTTACTCCATAACATTTTGACTGCAAATTCCCTAGTTCCGAGTCATAATCACGAGAAAGAATAATGAAGAAAAGTATCTGTATAAACATTAGAGTTACAAAGCCCTGACATTTGTGAGGTCTCATTAAATTCCTACAACTCCTAGAAGTTGGTAGGCAAGTGTCATAACCTTTCCAGAAAGGCCAGTCATAGTCAAATGTGAGCTGCAGGACAGCCTCTGATAAATAAAAAGCAAGGCAGTCCTTTCTGCCTCCAAGTTCCAACACCACCCTCTTCACACTCAGGAAGTCAAGGTATCTGAGGAATATCAGAGGGTAGCATTTACCATTTGTGCCTCGGTTTTCCCTGTCTCCAACGTGGAGCATCAACCTTGTGGATGCCAACATTCCTGTGACCCTATTCCAACCCTTCACCTTTACTGTGCTCTCTTCCCTTCCTGTTCTCAAGGAAGGTCTCCATCTCTGCTTGCTAATGTATGGATGTATGGAATATCATCTGGCCTGTTATATATACTTCGGCACGGTTCTTAGCACTCAGGGGATGATTCGATTGCAAGATGATGTCAGGCACTCTACCAAGCCACTTGACATGAAACTGCCTGTCCACTGGCCCAGCTGGCAGTTGCCACAGTGACAGCTGTAATCACCTCTCTGCAACCTTTTAGGGTCTCCACTCTAACTCGTCTCCACGCAGGGCATGGGGCTGGGGTAAAAATATTAGATTGGGAGTCAAAAGATTTGTCTCCTAGCTTAACTTTGCCACAACTTGTTTTGTGACCCTCCCACCTCCTCATACCTCAGTTTCTTCACCATTAATAAGGGGTATGAGTGTAAAGGTTGAATTAGATTAGATGAAATCTAAAGACCTGTCTCATATTGACACTGTGCACTTTGGATTCCATTTCACATTTGTCTCTTTGGAGCAGGGAGTAGGTGAGTGGACTGGTGGTAGTGGAGGCTGTAGAGGGAAAGTAAGTCACATTCCAGCTTGGGGGCAACACCACAAATAGAAAAACACTGCAAACGCAGCTTTCAGATAATTGAAATGGGTTTGCCATGAGCAATAATAACATTAAGTAGCAGCTGTGGACTGTGAAAGGCTGGTGTTTAAAAACAAATAGCACTCTTAAAAATACCATGAAGAAATGTTTTCTTAAAAAGTGATTTGCAATTGAGCTTGGACCACAAAAGAACTCAATTTAACATGTGAGATTTGTAACTACGTCCCTGGATGTGAGAGTTCACATCACTCAGAAGGAGATGGAAACTGCTAGAAGCCCAGGCAAAGCAGTGTCAGTTTTCCATTAACCTAGAACTAGTGTCTCTCTAGACTTCTAGCCATAAGTAAGATTACTGTAATTTCTTATTTTCTCCAGGGTGAAAAGTTGGGAGAATTTTAAAGGTTATATATAAATATAAATCCTAGAGACTTAAATTAAGGTACTTACAGTTTACTTTCATATTTCAAAATCAAATTTCAGCTTCAGCCCAGACCCACAAGGTAGAAATGTCAGGCTTTTTACTGTGATCTTATATAAAATCTGCAACTTTCACTTGCAGAGGAAAAGAAATCAATCTTTATACCTTACCTCCTGAATAGATACAAAAACTTTGGTTCATCTCCTGGACCAAAGACAATACAAAGCTTGATTTGTGTGTAAACATAAGGATTTTATACATTCAGAATGAGAAGGAACCACAGAGTCAGCCAGTGCAGCCCTCCTTTCCTCTTCAGTCCAAGTCTGAATTTCCCTGAGCAGTATTCCAGACAGATAAGGTCACCAGTCCTCTGCTTGTACACCTGATAGGCGATGACTCCTGAGATAGAGCATCCATCACTGGACCATTACTGGATAATTATTCCTTCCTTTTATTGGCTAACCCTGCATCCTGGCCATTTCCAACCACTTATACAAACTAAACAAACAATATGCAATAACCCAAATGAGTAATTTATTCCAAAATTACATCCCCACTGTTTGTGGCTGCTTCTTAATAGAGTAATTCACAAAACTAGGAACTCACCATAGAAGGGCAAATGTGTCTGGGGTGAGAAGTATATAAAGACTAATTTTTAAAATCCTCACAATTATTTTATAAAGAGCACTTCCACATCAGTTGTCAGTTCTCAGCACTGTTCTAGAGTGCCGAGTCATTGCAAATGAAGACACAAACTCAGAGGGGTGAGGTGATGTTGTTGAATTGGTCCTTGAAACCAGACTTCTGAGGCACATTCGGCCCTTCCCCCATTGCACTACTCACTTATGCAGCATTTTTTGTGAATGCCACTAGTTTCCAGGCTCATAGAACAAATATGAAAAGTGCCTGCAGCACACGTAGAGGTCAATCGAATAAAAAAGGCAGGCAAGGAAGCAAATTATTGCACAACGCTTGCAATAAGGACTGAAATTAAAGGTAGGAACAAACAGAGAAAAGGACAAGAAATTACCGGGCAGAACTAGGAAAGGCCTCATGGAAAATGGCATTTAACTTAGATTTTGACCTTTAACTCTACTTGGTGAGTAGAGATTTCTGTGAAGAGAGGCATAATGAATTATATTGTAGAAAGAAGAAATAGCACAAAACAAAAAAAGTTGGTAAAAAGGCATGGGATCTTTGCGGTAGAGTGAGGTATTGGTGTGGATGACGCACAGGGTGTGTAGGAGTGTAAAACAGATGACCTTGGAGAAAAGGTACAGTTGATCCGAATGCTCCTATACATTGGGTGCCATTAAGTAGTCAAAAATAGGACAAAGTTGGAAAAGTAAGGGCAACAAATATATCCAAGGAACATCATATTTTTTTTAGAAAGCTCATCCAGCAACAAAAAGAATATTTTTTAAATAGAGTTAGAGGCTGCTGAGGGATGGCAATTTATGAGATTGTTGCAGTATCACTGGAAAGAAAAAAGGAAAAGTTGATCAGCAGATGAATGGCTAAACAAAATGTGTTACAGACACAGAGTAGAATACTATTTAGTCATTAAAGGAATGAAGGTTTGACATATGCTACATATACGTATACTACAACCTCAAAAACACACTTAGTGAAATAAGTCAGACAGAGAAAGACAAATATTGCATGATTGCACGTAAATGAGGTACCTAGAATAGGTAAATTCAGAGAGACAAGTAGAATAGAGGTTACCAGGGGCTGAGGAGAAGGGGGAAGGAGGAAATATGGTTTAGAGGGTACAGAGTTGATGTTGGGGATTAAAAAGTTTGATATAGCATTTTGAATTTATTTAATGACAATTGTACGGTTAAAAATACAAGTGTTTTATTTTTAATTTTAGATTTGTCTGTACAAGTGAGGATTTGTAACATAAGTTGCATGCATGTGAAGTTAGGGCTTCTACCTGGCCCCCTCTCTCATGATAGTGGACCAGATACCCAGCGTGTTGCCACGTGATCCCTTCTCTGTTTCCTCCCTCCCTCCTCTAGCTGTGTTCAGCAACTGCCAATTCCATCCTTGTGCTTATGTGATCAGTGTTCAGGGCCCACATATGAGAACATGCGGTACTTGGTTCTTTGTTTCTGTGGTAGTTCGCTTAGTATGATGACCTCCAGCTGCATTCAAGTTGCTGCAAAGGCCATGATTTTCTCCTTCTTTATGGCTACATAATATTCCATCATGTATATGTACCACATTTTCCTTATCTAGTTCACTTTTGATGGGCATCTGGGTTGGTTCCATGTCTTTGCTATTGTGAATAGTGCTGCAATAAACAGTGTGTGTGTGTGTGTGTGTGTGTGCAGATGTCTTTTGGTAGCATGATTTATGTTCCTCTAGGTATATACCAAGGAAAGGGATTGCTGGACCATATGAAAACTCAATTTCCAGTTTTTTGAGAAATTGCCACACTGCTTTTCATAGAGGTTGAATTAGCTTACATTCCCACCAACAGTGCATAAATGCCCCTTTTTCTTCTCAGCCATGCCAGCACCTACTGTTTTTGACTTATTAATGATAGCCATCCTTACCTGTGCTAGGTGGTATCTCATTGTAGTTTTGATTTAAATTTATCTGGTGATTAATGAGGCTGAACGTTTTTTCATGTGTTTGTTGGCTGCTTATACGTCATCCTTTGAGAAGTATCTCTTCATGTCCTTTGTCCACTTTTCAATGGTTCTTTTTCCCCCTTAAATTCGTTTGAGTTCTTTGTAGAGCCTACATGTTAGGACTTTGTCAGATGCATAGCTTGCAAATATTTTTTCACATTTTGTTCGTTGTCTCTTTACTATCTTGACAATTTCTTTTGCTGTGCAAAAGCTTTTTAGTTTGATAAGGTCCCACCTTATATCATGCATATTTACCAGTTTTAAAAAGGATTGATTGATAAATAGGTATTAAAGCAAATGTAGCAAAATGTTAATTGTAGAATCTAAAAAAAAATACAGAGGGGAAAGCATGAAAGACTTTGATTTGGCTGCAGAGCAGAATGTAACATAAACTTAACAGAATGTAGCTAGACATAAACCTGTAGCTAACAAACGATGGGCTTGAGAGGGCAGATATGGGCAGACATGAGTGTTATTATTTGTCTTCTTACCAAATAGGTAGTCGTTGAAAGTAGATGGAGAAATAGAGGTTAAAGTCTATTACTAAAAATTGCAAATTTAATTAATAAAGTAACTAATGATAATATAAATATCAAACACTGGGAAGAGGAGAAGAGAGGAAAGGTAGTAAATGTCAAAATTTCAACTTTCAGAGTAGAGATTGGTCTGGGTTTGTTGAGGTGAAGATAAAAGGCATGTAGATTTATGGAGGAAATAACCAGAACACCTAGGCAGAGCCATTCAAAGAAGGTTGTCCCTGAGTACTGGTAGGTGGGGGCAAGGAGAGATAATTTAATTTTCACCGTAAACTGTACTGCACTATTTGTTATCAATACATTATTTTGATTTTTAAAAATTGGTATGACAACAAAACTATAACCTCTTTTAAATTAGGGCCCAAATTAGGAGAGAAGCAGTGAAGGAGTTGGGGAGGACTGAATTTAAAGGGCATTCTGGAAATTAAATCTATAGGATTTATTGACTCTGGAGGAAAAAGAGAGGGCTGAGGATAATTCCCAGGCTTCAAATCTGGAGAGTAGATTCTCTGATGTATTGAGATGTGGAAAGCAACTTTCATCTTTAGAGAGAGAAAAAAAATGATGAGTTCATATATGAAAGCATTGACTTTGAGGTACCTATGGGATATCCCACTGGCATTGCCAAATAGTTTTTGTACCTGTGCTTTTAAAGCTTGGTGAAAGAGACTAGGGCAGAAAACCCTTCTGCATAATTTATGCTTGAGAAAAACACTAACTACGTACAAGTCTATTATTAGGCTATGATTTTGTGTTGTGAATGGTGGTGTTGAGACCTCGTTTTATGGAAGAAATTGAGAGAGGAGAGAGTGGAGTCTCCCTTTGTCTTGTCATGCTTCTACAAACTGGTTTGACTCACATACGTTATCACAGAACTTGGTGATGGAAGCAGGGATGTAAATGCAAGGTGATGTGTCACCAGATTTCCCTTTAAGAAAAGACCTGCTGCCCCAGCCACCAGCAGTTTTATGGGAAGGAAGCCCTCAACTTCCAGCCTCATCAGGGATTGCCTCAGCTGCAACCACCTTGCCAGAGGTCCCACCCCTTCGAGAGCAGCCCATATCCAATGACTAATAGGTACTTGTAAAGGTAAGGCCATTTCAGCCTAATATGAGGTCACTCTGATGGGCCAGTTTAACTCCAGAGCTCCCCAGGGACTTGACTAAGGCTGTTATCAGGCCTACACAACAACTGATCAATTCTTGTTCCTCCCCTTCCCTCCCACTGGTATGGATTCAAGGACACTCACTAAAAAGCATCCGACCTTCGAGTCTCAGAGTCTAACCAGCTCCTTCGACTTTGCCTATCTGTAGTACTTGCTATAATCCCATACTATGCTGACTAGATTTCTGAAAACAGATCCTAACTAAAGCACAAAGCTCTGCATTTTCACGTGTACTTGTGAGTAGCTAACACCTATTTTCTGTTTTATAAAAGAGAGAGGAAACAGGCTTCAATCAAACCAGTTGGACAAGTAACAAAAAGACAATCAAATAACTCCATCCAACCTGCCCCAAAGACTCCCATAGCAAAGCCATTAAGTCTTATGTGTTTTATTTTCTCCCTTCTGCAACCCTGAAGTATTTGCTGACATTTGAAGCCTGGTAATAATCATTGTCCCCTAGCTGTGTTTCTGAATTTCCAGCCAAATTCATGGCCATCCCATTTTCTGAATCAGATGTTCGAATCAACTAATCCATTCTAAATAGCCTTGCTTCTGGATATAAAAGGGGGAAAAAATAAACCTCTTTAAGCTTCAGGGTCACAAAATTGTCTTGGAAATATTCCTAATGGAAACACTGGATGGTCACAGAAGAGAGGTTTTATTAATAAAAATAAATATATTGGGGACTTGTATGCAATGGCATTAATAAAAGGAATCATTATTGGGGGAAATGTTTATTTAAAATGCTTTAGGGATATTTTGTTTTGTTTTACTTTGGCTTGTTTTTGTCTTTGTATATGTACTGTAAAACAAATGTTGAAGCTGGGAAATTAAGCAAAGAAAATCTTGCATTCTACTCAGATTAATCTCTGAGCAACATCTGATTAATGAGTTGCTTACCAAGGACAGAGATGCATATACTTTTGTAAATTAAAGGGATTTCAAATGAGTTCGTTCTTTAAAAGTATAGTTGCCCAATTAACAGTAGCGAATGTTTATTGAGCATTTACTATGTGCTAGTCACTGTGCCAAATATTGTACGTGTATTATCTTATTTAACCCTCCCAGCCCATCTGAGATATAAGACCCTCAGTATAATATGAATTATGCCTACTGCAGTTGTGCAACATGTGAGCCCTGGGGTTAAGCATTATTTTCTTTTTCAGATAAGAAAATAGAGGCATAGAGTGACTCAACACCTTGTCACCAACACACATAGCTGGTGCATAACACTGATAGATCTCAAACCAGGCTGATATGGCCAACTCTATGGCTTTTACTACACTACATTGTACCTCCTACTCTGCCATAAGATATAATAATTAATCATTGCAGGACAGTGTCATCTTGATGACTATGACTTCCTTTCTCTTTGTTCTAGATGCCTACACCACCCTTCTGGACATATGTCTACTGAAAGCCCACGCATCATTTAAGGCTCAGTTCAAGTGCCTACAATTTTCCCTGGACTACTCCTTTCTCTAGCAAAATTAATCATATCCTCCCTTTGACCTCATAATATTCATACCTGGATGTTTTCTCTTTTTCCAACATAGGTTAGTAACAGCATTATAATGTTAATGACTGCAACTCTTGTATTTACAACATTGAATTGAGGATGTATATTTATCTTATTCCTTGAAACAGGAAGAAGCATTGTCTTCCTTCCCCTTATCCATCATTCCTCACCTCCCTTACTCACTCTCTCCCCCGCCCCACCTCTTTTAACTCACCCTCTAAAGTTAATGACTACATTTGTTGATATCTATTACATGCATCATGTTTTCCACGTTGAAATATAAGACACCTATTTGTGTCTTTCCTTTTAGGACTATAAGTTCCTCAAAAACACAGATGAAGTTTCTTTCACACCTTTATCCTTGCACCTACTACTATGCCCTGTGCATAAGTACTCAACAAATGTATTTGAGTGAACAAACACCCTCATGCAAGACATATGGAGGGATTTCCGTGATCTACTAAACTTGTCTACTGGGTATGTATTCTTATATGTCTTAGTTCTGGAAGAGAAAATATGTTTACCAATCATATGAACTAATATTATATAATTCAGTCTGTATTTACTGCAGTTATGTCTTCAAACATTACTAAAGGGAAAAAAATTATTAGTACATTTCAAAATGGCCACACAGAATACATAAAGCTTTCTATTTTAGCTCTTTCATTTGTGTTGTGATTGAAGAAAAGTTTCTTTTTTAGAGAGAAAAATACTACGAACTTAAATAAAATATACTATAAGATTTTTATTGGTACAATGATAAATTTTGCACCATAAGTTGTACAATACTACAGTTAAAGATACACATTCTAATCTATCTGGAGGTGGAAGGTGTATGATAGAGTAAATAATCTTATAAAGAAATCAAAATGTAGTCTAAACACTTTTTATGCTTCTCCTATTAAAATGTATATAAATTTAGGACATTAAATCAAAGTAATTTTATCTATACATGTTAAATTGGATTTGGAGAGAGAGATTTTTAACATTTACACTAATACTCTAAATTATACTCAAAATGCAGCAAGTTTTATTCATGTAGATGGAGCAAGAAGCAAAGAAAAAAAGTCTCATAATAGTCAAAGTTGATGATACAACATCAATAGTTAAAAAGCCCCTGACAAAGAACATTTTCATTCTTGTTTTATATAATCATATCAAATTGGTAACCTGTTCCCGAAGCCTACTCTACATCATAAGCAGCAATTTGAAAAGGAAAAAAGACATTCTGAAATAATATGTGCCAAATGTCAATAGTGAAAGGACAAGCACCAATGAAATGTAAATGCTAAGAACAAAACTGAGACATATCAGCATGGAGGCAGTCACTGGAGGCCCAGTGGCTTTACTCTACTTCAGCAGCCCTGCATTTATACTGGCTGACCCAATAACTGATGTTCATATTGGTAAGCTAGAACCACCAAATGTATTCATAGGTCAAAACATCACATTGCACACCTTACATATATACAATTTTTATTTGTCAGTTATACCTCAATAAAGTTGTAAAAAATAAATAAGTAAAATATATGCACTATATCTTAAAAGGTTAGAACAGATGTGACAAATTTAGAAGGTGTTCTAGTCCACACAGCTAAAATAACAAATTAAAGTATAACACAGGCCGGGCTCAGTGACTCAGCCTGTAATCCCAGCACTTTGGGAGGCTGAGGCAAGAAGATTGCCTGAGCTGGCAGGTTCAAGACCAGACTGGGCAACATGGTGAGACCTCATCTCTACAACAAATGAAAAATTAGCCGGGCGTGGTAGTGCGCACCTTGTAGTTCTGGCTACTTGGAAGGCTGAAGCGGAAGGATCGCCACAGCTCAGCAGGCCGACTTTGAGTGTGCCACTGCATTCCAGCCTGGAAAACGGAGTGAGACTCCAACTCAAAAATAAATACATAAATAAATAAAAATAAATTAAAAATAATAAAGTAAAACACAGAATGTTCTAAAAAATCAGATATGCAGAACTCACTTATTAGAGTTCACATAGTGGGGGTTTTACTGCTTTAGGACTTTATATGATAAAGAATGTAAAGCCTATTATGTCCAATAATTTTCTTTAAAGACAAAGCAAACTTTCTAATGTTGATATGACTGCCTTTTCCAATTCAGACTCAACCAAACATCACTACTTAAATTAGTTGATTCCTGCCTATATCTAACTTGAGATACAACACAACCTATCTCAAAAACCACTTGCATGGTATGGACAATCCTGCAAAGAGACTTTCAGATGAGAACATAATGGTGCTTTCCTGAAAATAAAAGGTACGATCTAATTTTTATGTTTCCTCCCTCTGCTCCCTGAATCTTAACATTTGGTTTAATAATCAATACTAAAGAATTTTAATTTCTACAACGTGCATTGTTGCCAAATAATACCTAGAATATCTTTTAATTGTAATTACTCACATCTGGCAAAGGCTTCAGGGTCACAACACATTCTCTCTTCATACCCTACAAACATTAGGAATTTAAGAACTTTTAATTATGTAAAACCTAACATGCCAGAGTATTATTCAATGTTTCTAGTTTGCTATTTTACCTTCTGACAAGTTTTATAAAAGAGAAGGGAATAAAATGAACTTACATTACATACAAGATGTTGCCTACATAAATGCCAGAAAGGGAAGCAAAATGAACAGCCGGAACATATGGCAGTGAGCTGACAGCATAAAGAAACTAGTTCTGCAAGAGCAACAAGAAACATCTTGAAATGCTCAAGACATATGTGTTTTTAGGAAGGAGACTGAAGTGTTTCATAATAAAAACAGGACAAAGTGAACCATGAGTGCTGAATAAAGTTTTAATTAAAAATGAGTTTTTAGCCTTCAATGTGAATATACAATATGCTTCACAGATGGATTTTATATTTAAGCCATATCCAAACCAAAAAAGTAAGTGAGACAAATAAAGCTTCTGAAAATGGCACCGAGGCTAAAATGTATGTAAACAATAGAGGGTTCTGGTACAAACAAACAAGGAAGGAAGAACAACCCTTCTGTCATCCATTTTCTGCTTGTACGTTGCATAGGGAGATCACACAACCTACCTTTGGTGCAAGCACATCTCTCCCCAATTTAAACATATAATAGACACACACAGTTAGGAAACAACCTAAATGTCTAATAGAGGAATGGTTAAATTACTTTATAGCTATGCAATATTAGTCATTAAAAACACATTTATGCATCATTTTGAAAAATGAAGAAATGTATGTGTATTAATGTTAAAATAGTAAGATACAAAATTTGTAAAAAAGAAAACCAACTTTGTAAAAATGCATGGAATATTGCAATAAATACAAGAAATACTACCAAGTTATCTCAAGGCTTTTACTTTCATAAAACTACTTCTCTGAATCTTCTAGTTTTATGCAATACTGCTTTTTAATATCAGAAAATAATGAATATTTTGAAAAGCTCAATTGAAGCTGAAATATTTATCTAGAAAAACTAATATAAAATAATAATGGTTCTAAGTTTATCAGAAAATATTTTTATATTAATCTTTGATATCTAAGTAATGATGGCCTATATGTATATAACTTCATTCTAGGTCTAAGGCAAGAAAGAATTATCTTTGAATTTCACTAGCTATTATAGGCAAACAATGAATAATAGATAACTTTTCTCCAATAAAAAATATAGGCACCTAGCAGATGGAGATATGACAATCACAATTTTGGGGGACACGGAGCCAATGGCAATATTTTTCTATTTTTTTCTTGGGAAAAAAAGCTTAAACCAAACACGAAAAGCTATCTAAAGTTCTTCCCAACACATTTTAAAAGCATGGGCTTAAGCTGGAAATCTCTGGCAATAAGTTTGGTATTTGAAAGTATCTTAATGCCAGGAAATACTTTTATATTGCAAAATATTTATTTTTAAAAGTTCAGCTGAGGTTTGAATTTTTGTGAGATCTTTAAGATGGATCAAAAGTAAATTCAGGAACAGTCTTTCTTACAGGGTTTCTGAAAGTTTCATTTCATTTAATTTGTTTCAGTATGTGTTTATTGTCAATACTCACTGACATGGTCCTTTACATGAAACTTTAGTTCCAGGCAAGTGATCAATTTGCTATTCTCAAATACACTTCGTTAACCTTTGTTTCCATTCCTTTATATGCCGCTCAATTTTTCCCACTTAAAGTACTTTTCTCTTTTCCTACCTATTCCAATTCAACTAGTCTTTCAGACTGAAGAAATGTCCCTCTACTCTGTACTCCTAAAGCCTTTTCGGACAAATGACTTTAGTTCTCTCTATCCTTTGAACTCACACTACTCATCGACTCCTCAGTAAATATGGATTCCATTGTGTTGTCTCTTACTGTGGTCTTTTCAAGTATTTATGTCATCTGCTAAACTAGATTTTTTCCTATGTCATCCAGTGATTAATGCACAAGAGTTCAGTAGATATGCTGAAAGATGAGAAATGGCTGGAGAAACACTGACTACAAAACTCTTACCCTTGGCCTTAATATGACCTTTGGGATGGCAGTTATATGATCTGCTTATTCCTACTGTGAGAATAAAAGGCATTATTTAAGCACCCCAAGACTTTTCTGGAAAGAAGACAAAATTCAAGTATAGTAAGGTATACAGAGAAGAGCTTTGATGTGATCTCGACATATATTTCAACCTCATCTTGGACCCCAAACTCACCATATACCTTTATGCTCTAGTCATTCTAAACTGCTTGCAGTTCCCTGAATATGCTATGCTTCTTCATGCCTCCACGCAAGCTCTGATGCCCTGCCTCTCTCCTCTTTTGAGATCATTCTTTAAGATTAGATGAAAGTCTCATTTCTTTGTGATATAATCCTTTCCTAATTAAGAAAGTTGTTGTTGTTTCTTTCATGTTCTGAAAGTACACACCTAAACATTTTCTTCATACATTTACTAATATTGCATATGCCCATAACACTATAACATTTGAAAACACATTTTGATATGTTTGTGAGAAGTCAGGATATAGCTTCTTATTTAATATTTGCCCAGTGATATTCATGATACTAAGTGGAAAGCAGGCACTCAATATTTGCTTAATGACTGCATAAATAAATAAATGAATAATCTTGCTAACTGCTTATATTAAAATAGAGGAAAAAACCTCTGGAATTTAAAGTTAGTCATGGATAACCCAAAAGGTATATAATTTACACGGAAATTAAGGGACAAGAATTATTCTCCTTGAAGCTCAAGGCATTTTTTGCCTATTTTTATAAAAAGTAAAAATAAAAAAACACCTTCCAGATGGTGAAGAGGTTAACACAATGAAAATATTTCTTAAAGAAGGACAAATTAAAATCAGAAAAAAGTCCCACATGAACCTTACGCTATAGAGGAAGCTGTGAATAGATGCTAGACCCAATGATCTCAAACCTCGGCAAGCATTACAATCACTAAAAAGACTCTTAAAAATACAAATGTTAAATTTACGGCATCAGGATTGCCAGAGTTTTAAATTATTAACAAGCTTCCTGAGTGATTCTGATCAGTTAAGATTTGGAATCACTTCCTTAAACATAAAGCTTTACCAGTTTTAGACCTGGATATTATATACTCATGCACAATCCACTAAAGAGATAAATATTAGGTATCTCAGATATTTTAGTTCTGAACCCTATCCCTAGGAAATTTCTTTCCAAGTTATGACAATTTCCACTTATTTGTGATTAACTAGATATCTGTATTTTTAAAATCTCATGAACTCTTCACTACTAAACATCTCCAGTAGAGCTGCTAAAAAGTTACAAGTTGACTAGTTTAATTTCCCTTCCTGTACAGTATAGCAAAGGTAGGTAAATAAGCAGGTGAATAACTAGTGGGGACAGAGCAGAAGTAGGAAACCATATGAAAGCTATTCACAAACATATTAAGAAGTTTTAAATAATGGAAAACTAGCCTCCTCCAACACAGAGATGGATCAATCATTAAGAATCAAGTATCACCTCTTAAAATCCATTATTAAACCCAATACCTAAGGAAAATCAAACAACAGTACATTCTATAGACTATTTATGAGAAAAAACTAACATAAATGAGTTTAAGTCCTAATTCAGTCACTTAGCACTCCCATTGTGTGACCTATAAAGAGACCAAACTTGTTTTCTCATTTGTAAAAAATGTAGATTATAATCCCTGCCCAACTTAATTCACAAAAATGTTACAGAGGGATACAATAAGTAAAATGTTTGAAAATAATAATGGGTTATATAAAATACAAGCTATCATTTATGATAAAAGTTTACTAGAAATAATTTTTTCTAGGTTTTAAATGTTTGGTAGGTAAAAGTTTGCTAAAGTCAAAAGTTCTTTTTCTTCCATTTTCCTAACATAAACACTTGAAAATACTTCTTAACTCAAAAGCTGGCATCTTTTCTCTCATTTGGCAAAAACAATTCTCCTCTGGGTTTCCAGTGGAACTGAAATGATTTTTGACTGTTTTTGTCTAAGAGTATCAATGAAAACTTCTCCAAATCATGTAGTTTCTAGGCCAAAACACATTCTTTATGCAGCACAGTTGTAGGAATATATCATATGTGAACAACTATAATACTGGGTTGCAAAGGAGAATCAGGATAGCATAATTTTTTCTCTCCCTTAGGAATATTCAAAATATTTTTAACATGTCCTTATTGAGCAGAGTGGTAGATTCCTTTTCAATATAACTTTTTATTCAACATCAGAATATTTAAAATTAAAGAGAGCTATGCTAATTTTTTTCAGAAAATAAACATTAGAGATAAGATCAATAGATATTCATGTATATAATAATAATAATAATATTCATAGAACCCTTACCAGGTGCTAGGTATTGTTTTAAGCATTTAATAATTGTTAACTAGCTTAATTTTCATAATGACCCCATAGGATTGATAAAATCTTCATTTTAAAGATGAGCAAAATGAGACAGAGAAATTAGGTAATTTGTCTAAGGTCACACAGTTATCAGGTGGTTGAATCAGGATTTGGATCAAGCTGTATGACTCCAGAGGCTGTGTACAGATAACCACTGGGCTATTTTTCTGGACAGTGAGTAATTCTTATGTATATGTAATATCTAAAATATAATGATCACATGTTAGCTAGCAGCAATTTTCAAAAACATATAAATATATAGGATGCTTCCTAGGTTGAGTTCTCTGGAGGGGAAAATTCTGCAACTTAATTTTTTTAAATTTAAGACTTTTTTTAAAATTTAATTTAATTTTTTATTTTATTTTATTTTTAATTTTTAAAAAAATTTTTTATTTTAATATTGTGGGGTACAGTTAAGGGTTAGGTATACAAATATGCTTCGTT
>NW_007247082.1:175270-176151 GCF_000164805.1 Carlito syrichta
ATTTTTTAAATCCAGTCCTCTTTTGATGGACAGCATGGTTGGTTCCAGGTTCTTGCTATTTTGAACAACGCTGCGATAAACATATGTGTGCAGGTATTTTTTTTATAGAGTGATTTGAGTTCTTCAGGGTATATTTCCAATAGGAGAATTGTGGGGTCCTATGGGAGGTCGATATTTAGAGCTTTTAGGAATCGTCACATTGTATTTCACAGAGGTTGAACTAGTTTGCACTCCCACCAACAGTGTAGAAGTGTTCCCTTTTCACCATACCCTCTCCAGCAACTATTATTTTTTGAGTTATTGATAATGGCCATTCTGACTGGAGTTAGATGGTATCTCAGTGTGGTTTTGATTTGCATCTCCTTGATGATTAGTGAGGTTGAACATTTCTTCATGTGTCTGTTGGCTGCTCGAATGTCTTTCTTTGAGAAGTGTCTGCTCATATCTTTTGCCCACTTTATAATGGGGTTGTTTTTTTTTTTTCTTTTCAGCATGTGTGAATTCCTTGTAGATCCAAGATGTTAAGCCTTTATCAGACCTGGAGTTGGCAGATACTTTTTCCCAGTCTGTAGGCTGTCTCTCTGCTCTCTTGATGGTATCTTTGGCTTTGCAGAAGCTTGTCAGTTTAATGAGGTCCCACTTGTCTATCTTATCTCTTATGGCCTGTGGGTTTCGGTTTCGTTCAGGAATTGGATGCCAGTTCCAATTTCCATAAGGGTGTGTCCTGCATTTTCTAAGGTTCTTAAGGTTTGAGGTTTTACATTTAGGTCTCTAATCCATTTAGAGTTAATTATAGTGTATGGGGATAGATGGGGGTTTTGTTTGAGTCTTCTGCATGTGGTCAGCCAGTTTTCCCAGCACCATTTATTGAATAGGTTTTC
>NW_007247082.1:176717-177001 GCF_000164805.1 Carlito syrichta
CATTTATTTTATACCCTGAGACTTTGCCAAAGTTCTTTATCAGTGCAAGGAGGCTTTTGACAGATTCTCTTTGGTTTTCATGTTACACAATTATGTCATCGGCGAAGAGAGATAACTTGACTTCCTCCGTTGCTATTTGGATACCCTGATTGCCTTCTCTTTTCTGATTGCTCTAGTCTGAACTTCCAATACTATATTGAACAGGAAGGAAGAGTGGACATCCTTGTCTTGTTCCAGTTTTCAGGGGAAATGGTTCCAATTTTTGTCTGTTTAGGAGTATGCTC